>NC_071272.1:24191664-24359164 GCF_023375685.1 Ictalurus furcatus | reverse complement strand
CTTTTAACTCTGTTCAGTTTTTCTCATTTCCAAAAAATAAATGTTAATGTATGCATGGTATTTGTTGAATGGCAACGTGGAAGGTGTGTAAAGGAGAGGGCCAAGTTCTTTCTCTCTCTCTCTCTCTCTCACACACACACACACACACAGAGAAATAAACCTTAAGAACAGTCATTAATCTGAACGCATGGGGAAAAATGACCCAAGACTCGGAGTATCTGAAAGTTGAGGATCTTTATTGAACATAAGGAACAGCTAACCCGGACACACGAAGGGTAAAAACAGAATACTGTTAATACTCTCACAAACAGATCACAGAAACACCTCAAAGTCAGAATTTCTACAAAAGAAAGAAAGAAAGGAAAATAAAATCCCCAATGACTTTTCTGAGCGGAACACCGTAACGTCAGGCTTTGACACATTTCTGTAGAGCACAGTGACGCAGTGGCAGGAGGGACGTTTCACACAGCAACGCAAAGACGTTTGACCTTTAACAGGAACTTTCACCAACAGATAGAAACAGACTTCGCCGTTTTCCAGGCTTAAACACGGCCTCAGATTTCTACATTTCTGTTCCGAACTAAAACCGGACTCTTAAACGTTCCACAACAGCTATGTTTACATCAGGGTTCGCGTTTCAGAATCTACTTCTACACGTGACGGAGATCGGATTATTCCGTTTTGTTTTGTTTTTTTCTTCCAGAACCGTGTGAACACATCTTTTTTTTTTTCATTAGATATTTAATGGTCAAGATTAAACATGTATCTGAAACACGGTCGAGCAGATTCGAGAACAGGAAGTCTCGTCTCGCGGACGTCCCGCAAACAAAAACGTTACATCGACGGAACCGTTAAAAAGTCTGACGTCTCGTTCGTTTCTAAACGCAGAACCGTTGGCAAATCAGCGTCGTATGAGAGGAACGACACGCTTCGGATCGGGCTCCGCTTCATCATACCATCCCCGAGCGGGTTATTTCCTTATAACGGTACGTTCCGAGAAGAACGCCACGGTAACTGTGTGAGCGCGGGACGAGGAGGAGGGGCGGCGAGGCACCGCGGGAAAGAAAACACGAAACGCCGCAGGAACCACACGAACCGTTATCGATTTATAATTAACAGCAAAAGCATCTCCCACAAGCAGAAAGCACTACATCTGCACAGCAATTTGGATCCGAAAAGCTCAAGTCTCGTTTTCAAAAGATCATGTGGACACGGGGGAGATTATTCCTTACGTAGTCTTTATCTAGGGGAAAAAGAGGAGGACGTTTGGCTCAGCTTCACTGAAATATCTCGGAGAGTACACACTAGCACTGGATGACGATCTGAGACAGTTTAAATTCTTTAAAGGTCGGCCGAGTACGAGGAAAATAACCGCGAGGACGGCGTGCGAGTTCATTCGCATGAACCGAATCGGATTCGACGCCGCGCGTTAGAACGTCTGGACGAGATCGTTTTGAGCTGAGAAATATGCGACACACGCACAGAAATTCTTTCACTGCTCACCATTACTGCAGTTCGGACAAACGGAAACTCCGACGTCTTTTAAGCTCTCGTGACATTTCAGTGCAGAAAACAAACCTGACACACACACACACACACACACACACACACACACACTCGAATAAGTCTATGTCTATGGACAAATCAGTTCTCTCACTGCACTTCTCTCAAAAGGTCATTTGGCACGGCTGATAATTTGGCAATAATCATGATGTATGGCTGAGGAAGAGTCGTAAACATTACAATTTATTTGGAGGAAGGCAGCTTTATCAAGTCAGCCTTGATCTTAGCACAGTATTTTATTTATTTTATTTATTTTTTTAAAACGGCAAAACAATTTCTTTTCCGGACAAGCACCGCTTCCCTTTTGACCACGAGTCTGATTTATACAGAAAGGAACGGGCGGCAGATTTGGGCCGAGTCTTTCGCGTACTCCGACGTCGTCCTTAATCACGCGGATGACCATAAAAGCACTCGGTCATGTTTTGTGCAAACTTCACTTCGTTCTGCCGAAGACAATTCTTACAGAGTCATCCTTTCAAACATAATCACAGTGTAATGCCACGAAAGAAAGCGTAATAATAATAATAATAATAATAATAATAATAACAAAAGAAGCATCTCTCACGTGACACGACTAACGACCAACAGCCGCCGTCGAAAGGGTTAGAACTGAAACCAATCAGCTTTCAAACCAAACTCTGGCAGACTCGGGAATTTTCCATCTAATAGGCGTAGTTATATATTTATAAACATGGTTCCCTGATGGACGTGCGGCTCACGTGCGGCTCGCGTGCGGCACTCTCGGTGCTGCGGCCCAGGTTCGATCCCCAGTCAGGGAACCGCCCCCAGCCGCTGGAAAAACACGGAGAAAGCAGAAAATGCGGAGGGTTGCGTCAGGAAGCACATCCGGTGTAAAGCTTGTGCCACAATCGACCTGCGGCTGGGGGATCCGCTGTGGCGGCCGAAACGGGAGCGGCCGGAATAGTGGGAAAAAATACAGTTATACGTTTACACTCACCGGTATTCATGCGATCCTTTGATCAGACAATCATGTTAGAGCAGTGCCACGACATAAAATCATGCAGATGCAGATTTCGGTTAATGTTTGCATCAAACATCAAGAATTTTTTTTTTAATCTCAGTGGAACTGCTGATCTCCTGGGAGGTTACTCGGAATGGAGAGAAAAACAAAAACAAACAAACAAACAAACAAAAATGTCTTGCTGATGAGAGAGGTGAAGGAAGAGGAGAATGGAGAGTCTGGTTCAAGCTGACAGGAAGTCAAATAAGCACTCTTTAAACCACGGAGAGCTGAGAAGCACCTCAAAACGCCGAACTTTGAGGTGAATGTGCTGGAAGAGCACAGGACCACATCAGGTTCCTCTCTTGTCAGGTAAAGAACAGGAATCTGGTGCTACAGCGGACACCAAAGCTGGACAGATGAAGACTAGAAAAACGTTACTGGTCACTACGATGACCCCCCCCCTTGCCTCCCCTCCCCTCCCCTCCCCCCTCCCCACCATTCTGATGTTTGATGTGAACATTAACAGAACCCTGTATCCTGCTGCCACATCGTGATTGGCTGGCTGATTGGATAACCGCAGTAATGATCACGGATGCAGGTGTTCCTAACAAACTAGCTGGTGAGCGTACAGATAAAACACAACGTGGACCTCCCCTTAGGCTGTTCATGACGTCAAAAAGAACGAGCCAAGGGTAAAAAAAAGTATTGATGAAATCCACCAGAGTTTGCACGTCGAAGCAGCTGGGACGCGCAGGAACCGTGAGATAATTTTTTAGGTAGTACAGAATGTACGAGAAACCGCGCACACGATCGTGCACGCGAAGGCAGGACGACTAGCAGAGCAAGAATCTCGCTAGCAGATTTCTGCAACGTAGGAGACGTCTGCTAAGAAGTTACAAGCAGAATTATTAAAAGAGTCTATTACAAACCATACTGCAATGAGGGCAGCGATAAATAAATCAATAAATAAATAAAAAGTTCATGCCTCGCGCCAGTCGAGAAAGATCATCAGCAGCATTAATACGGTGTTGTAAGAGACCGGCAGTGATAAATGTACTATATTAATCCCGGATGTCTAACTAGTGTTAATCAATCATACGAATCGCTCCTTCGCCATCAAACCGAACGTAATCGTCATAAAAATACATCTCTAGCGTACGTCCTCAGTGTGCATAAGTTAGACGGCAAAGTTATAGAGAACTGTTACACAGACGAGTTTCCAAGTATCCTATTTAGATTGGATTCACACGATACATATAACTATCACGACTTTTACCTGGCCTTGAGTATAGATTGGAATACAGGTCTGGTCTAATTCACAGAACTACGTCGCTGTACGGATCACTGGTTTTGTACATTTGCTCCGATATTATTAAACAGGGAAGCCCAGACCAAGAGTCCAGAACAGCTCACGACTGACTTCTCAAAGAAACCTCAGTGAATCTGCAGGTTTATCACAACGGGATAATTCCCCTCTGTCGGGCTTCCCTGAGAGATATATATGTCTCTATATATATATATATATATGTATTGTATATAATTAATAACATAAATAGATGCGTCTATCACTATATAAATATATTCCTATATTCAGATATGGTTTTATTTATCATTTACACTATTTGCGTCAAAATACGAACGTATGAAGTTTCCCCATGAGACAATAAAAGTATCTACAGACTCCAAATACGGTTATTTGGAGAAGCTACACGTGGGGCGTCGTACTGAAACATGACGCCCGGTGTAACAGGAAGTGACAGACTGAACACTGAAGAGATTGTCATGCATTAAATCTACTATTAATACAGCGTGAGGTGAATGAACGAACGAAAAAAACAAAAAAAGTCAAAATAAAAGTCTTTTCCGTCCTCTAATTGATTTATTATTATTTTTTAAAACGATTGATGGTAATCTACATGATGTACTCGGAACTATTAATCAATAGCAATGATTCATGAAATGGTCAGGTTAATGGGTTTTTTTGCTTCATATACTGTAGCTTGCTGTTACATAAGTACACACGTTACGCAACTTTAGGAAAAAAAAATTCTTTGTAAACTTGGCTCTTTCAAAGTAGAGAAGTCATATTCGTGATGATTTGGCACTTTTTTTTTTCTTCTTTTTTTTTTTTTTTTTACATTAGCATTAATGAATTGTAAACTACAAACGATACGCCGAAGATGATCGCATAAAGCCTATTCGATGGAACTATTCACAGTTTAGCTCTTGATAACTTCAGTGGCGATACTTGAACCCGGTTGTTAAAGCAGTAAAGCAGTCTTGTGATTTGTCACTGCAGAAATAAAACAAACAAACAAACAAACAAACAAACAAACAAAACATTCAGTTATAGACCAGAGAAAGCCTGTAAGCGATACAAGGCGCAATTCATGCAGATGAACACGGCGACTAAATGAATGAATGAATAAATAAATAAATAAATATCACACGTGCACATTAACGCAATAAAATGTCAGATGCTCTCAGTGGACTCCTGCAGAGTAAGACGACTCTACGGGACTTCGTTCAAATTTGTTTGTACGAGTAAAAGTCTAAGCTCGAGACGACGACCGCGAGTGATGAAGGATTCATCTCAACAGGAAAGGGATTGAGAAAAGGCACACAGTTTCTTTACCTTTGAGCCTGCACAGGCTGTTAAAGCAATACAAAACAAAGAAATGAGCCGACCCACGGGGATGATGAGAAAGCAATTCTACATGATATTGGTCTAAATTGGCGGGGACTCCAAGAGCAAACATCGATCGTTATGAACGACACACAGACATACGGACATCGCTGCTGGCTGCTGAAGGCTACAGGCAATCGCAAGGTCGAGTGACTACCGACGATGGCTTGGAGTTTTCTATCTAACTGATATACGGCGTGCGCTGAGCGTGCGGCCTTGTAGATCGTCCTGAACGAATGGCGTCAAACGGGCTGTTCGTATTTTGCCATCGAAACGTACTACAAGGCTTACTCAGACCTTTCCACACAAGTCATAAAGCCTTAAACAACGGTATAAAGATTATAATCATGTACACATTATCTAAAAACACTTCGTACCGATCGAACGATGGCGTGTAAACCTGGCGTGGAACCGATGCGATGCAAACCTACAAATCAAAACAAATTATTTTTAAGAATTGTTTGCGGATGTGGTGGTAGCATCATATGGCTACTCCAGACTTGATTGGGAGTTTTTTTTTGTTTGTTTGTTTTTTTTCCCCCCTAAATTGTTGTTTATAGATATACTTCAGGTTCAGTTATGGGGGTTGGACCTCCTAATGGTTGGCTTCCTGTTGACATAAGTGGCCCAGTAGGCCAGGTTGAAGATAAAGAAGAGCACAGGAAAGATGATGCGTGAGATCTTGTCCACTTTGCTGACTCGGTTGTAGGACTTCTTGACGCCTTCGCAGATGTACTCGCCGTCCATCCTGGACAGCCGCACCTCTCGGACCGGCTGGGGCTGGGCCGGGGCTGAGGCCGTGCTGGAAGCGCTCTTAGCAATGGTGGTCAGTCCGGGTTCTTTTCCCACGCTCATCGGATAAGTAGTGCCCACGATGTTAAAGGTGTTGTTGGTCTTTTTGGAGAGTGACGCGGACTCACGTCTCTGTGGGAGAAGAAATGAGCAGAAAGAGACGGTTATGAGTGAAGAGAAGTGGTTTTAAGTGCTCAACAGTTTACAGATGAAGTACAGATGATATTTCTTTAAGCTGGATGAGTGAGTCACAATTCATCTCACTAATAGCACATTCCATATGCCGCGCTTTTTAACTCGTTGATTATATAACGTGCTAGGAATAAGAATAATACGGCTCATCTGCAAAGTGTGCCTGTGGTAACACCTGGTTATCTCCTTGTGAGTGTGTGCTGCATACTGAGATATTTCGACATGGTCATGGAGGAAACCGACTCCAGCGCTGGTATTTACAGGGGCTAGCTAGGAACTGTGCCTGGACTATGCTATAGCCACAGGCCTGCTAGTAGGAAGGCTGAGGCCATTTGGAAAAACGCAGTCTTGGTGGAATTAGGACTTAACAGCAAACAGTACAACTGATCGACTGTGTTAGTTCGGCTTAGCCACAGGCTGAACAAAACGAACAGATGGCAATACGATGGCTATATGACAGCGGTATTTATTATCGTCATGCGCCGGTATCCACGTGGTTCTCGTTTCCCCTGGTGGTCAGGAGGGATGAAATAGAACAAATTGATTACTTTGTCAAATTTTACTATATTTAATATCAACATGAAATTCAAAATGAGCTTCAGGACATACAGAGGGTATGCACTGACGTCACTTTCCCGCCGGAACACACCTTTATATATATATATTTATCTATCTGTGAAGGTAAAACACAGTCGGAGAATGAATGAGCCACCGTTATTCATCAGTGGAAATAGGCAGCGTTTAAAAGGAAATATGGAGCAAATTATTCATCGTTGTACAACATGAACACCACAGGCCAGAAGATCTTACACGTACGCCGCTCCACGTGACTGAATGGTATTCTGGCACTGTGTAAAAAAGATGCGTTTTTTTTTCTGTTTCCATGAGATTCACGTAGTACACTAATGCTGCCGCTCAGTCTTTTTGCCACTCGGTGGGCGTGACCGCGGCGAGTTCCGGCTGCCGTGACGTCACGTGCGTAGCCTCTATTCTCAATACCTCAGAAGACATTCTCAGCTACTGTACCAGTCAGTATACATGAATGACGAGTCTTCTCTTTACAGTGGAGAACCATTTCTCCATTAATTGTTAGGTCAAGTGTCAATTCCCTATTTTTAATTAGTGTACCTATATCTTTCACCTTTTATATAATTCCTTCTATCTTATTTATTATTATTCTTTTGCGTAAAGCGCTTTGACTTTGACTCAGAATGAAAATGGCTATATAAATAAAGATTATTATTGTCATTGCTGAACCGTCGGACTACGTTTCCCCACTCAACTGACGTACTCCAAATACACGATCTCACGATCTGCCCATACACGTTCGCGGTCTGATTACTCGCACATCATCATCATCATCATCATCATCATCAAGAACTCTGCTACATAAAGCAAACTGTTCACACAGCATTTGCTTTATTGCTCTATCGGCTTCTCAGCCATGAGTCACTCTGCACTGCTCTGTTACCTCGCTTATAGTACCTTTAGATTTGTGCGAGTGTAGTCTGGCTTGCACATCACCTGGCCCTCTGACTACTCTCAGATTTTTCATATCTGCCCTGCCAGTTTGTTTTAATGAACTCCTGCGTTTGCATCCATCTCCCGTCCAATTTCATGACACCCCGTCACTGCCGACATTTTGCTTAAGTGCATTTATTGTGCATTCCTGCTGTTGTATTTAACACTGATAAGCCTCTTAGGCACTCCGGTCTGGCAAATACTTCAGGTATGGTCATGACTGTGGGCTGATAACAGGGCATTTTACAGTATGCATCCTCTGATAAAGCGTTCTGACTCAATGGCCAAAGCTGTACTGAGAAATATCTTCTTGCTGAGATGAAAAAAATAAACTACAGCCTGTAGCATCAGCTAGTAAGATTGTTGCCTGGTTTCAACGTACGTTGTGAATGGCCGTTACGTTGGTGTTTACGAACTACTGAAAAATGAACGCTTGCACCAAGTGACAAAGTAATGTAGCTCTAAGTTATAATTTATAACTTACACAGACTAGCTAGTGGAACAGGCCAGCTCTGCTTATAACAAAACATCCATGTGTTAAAAAACCCAAAAGAGTTCCTAAGAGCACGAAAGAGACTAATTACACGTGAGTGGTTTAAAAGGTTACCCGTGTTCAGCGAGTGTTAATAACCACAACGCTCGTTATTGGTGAATGCTACGGTATGATAGATCTGCTTCATTTATTCATCATTTTATTGGATAAGAGTCCAATTCCCTCAAACCAGGGAATTAGGATACACTCGAAATAAATAAATAAATAGGTATTGGTCTGAGCAGTTTCTGGCCTTGAGTCTCTGAGTGAAAAGGATTTTACCTGCCAAGCAAACCTACCCCCTGGCCACGAAAACATTTGGCCGGTGATGTCAAGCTGGCGTCAAAACCGAAAAGAACCGCCTGTCTGGATGACAAGGCATGCAGCAGAATACTGGACTAAATAGGCAGAGCCTCTGTACCACGGGCCGACCGGGAATAAATACGTACGGGTAGGAGAGGATGCCTTGACAGCACAATCCCTGACAACACTGCGAGGAAGCTGCAGAGGTAAAGAAAACCTCAGTCGAAAAGTTTTTTAAGGTGAACTAACGGTCACAACGGATATATACTGTAAATATCTAATAGCATTAGCTGTGACTTATTATGCAGCGGCGCTCTAGCAGCAATAATTTATTATGGCAAAACAGGGTATTAAATCCAGGTGCGCGTTAATTTATATGTATAGCGGCGAGTTTATGTATAGCAGCGCTCCAGAATTCGTTCATAAAACTGCATCTAATGTTTCCACAACAGGACCTGGAAAGAAGTATAAAGCTGAGATGTTTTGGGGCGAAGCCAGGATGCAGATGGTGGAGAAGAGGAATGGAAAGCTAGCCGTGTCATTGTTACCTGTAAAGGCCGGGCGAGATGAATAAAAAATATCAAATCATGATACTGTATGTGAAGACAGGAAATGTATCATGATACACAGTATATAGGGCTGCTAAAGAAAAACAGTGTTGCATAAAATATATATATATATATATATATAAAAAACTTTCTTATTTAATGTCTACTGAAATGGAGACATTGGAAATCGGCTGCATCCGATCAGAGCTTGTGTTTGTTAATAATAATAATAAAAAAAAGTTAGAAAAAAGCGTATAATGATGTATCGTGATATATAGGTTTATACGAGAATAAATTTTTTATATTCAAATATATCTTAAGTGTGTAAATTTTTTACAATTTTAAAGATTAAGTATAAAACTTTCACATGAAATCAACCTTGTCTTATATTTTGTAATTATTAAGAATGGAAAACATTATATATATAAAAAATAAAACGATCTGCGAAAAGTTTACCGTGTACTGCGAAGCGTTATTACATTACACACTGCAGTAAATATTATATCATCATATCACCCAACCCTATGGAGTACATAATGGCGTACGTCTTCATTAAGGAAGGTCCAGTAATAAAACGTCCCACATGTTCTGACCAGTTCGGACTCAGACTCGGCGTCGGGAACTTCCCAAACAGAGCAGCCCGTGAGAGGAGAGGGTTTAGCTTCCAGGTCTCTCTGATGTGCTACATGAAAATCCCGCTTTACTGACACAATGCTTAAAAATGCAGAGCGAAAACATTTCCCCATGGGACGGAGCTCATAATAAGCTGCTTATCAAAGCAACGACGGCGTTATTAGTTTTTATTAGTTTCGGTGTCTCTCTCTACGTCGGCTGATAAATCACTAACCCTGACGTATACACTGTAAACAAATTTGTTTAGAACACTACTGCACCAGATGAATCAGGTCTGATGGGTTGGAAGAATAACTGTATAGGTAAAATATATATTCTAGTTCTTGTCTGAACACATCGTCAGAGGATATAATGTTCTCGACAGTGCAGAAAAGAAGTCATGACATGATTTAATTAAGAAAGTTCATGATGAATAAGAACTCTGACCCAATGTCAGAAAAATAAATAAACCCCACACAGAACCCAGTCTTAGTTAGAACAGTTATTTAACGAGGTTCATTAATGGCCTAATCACATTAGTGAGGAGACAATTAGCCGCTAGTAATTTAAAATAAATTCGTGTTGTGAACTGTTCGCTGCTCAGACACCGCATATTTGCTGAGAGGTTACGTTTCCTGTTCAAGCTTTTCCATGAGAATGAAAATGATTTGGGGAAAAAAGGTTCAGTCAGTGAATCAGCACTAAAAGTTCAATCCTCACAAAGCTTTCCGCTTTAAAACTCCCAACAGACCCCGTCTAGACACGTGACTCCGGTGTCAGCCGCGCCTGCTCGTTTTCTAAAACGCCGTGCTGCTGTGCGTGAGAATCGGAAAAGTTTTCATAAACGCATGCTATGGAATGAATCGGACACCTTTCCGAAGAACTCAGATTTGAACAGGCTTAGCTTTAGCTAGTTAGCTAACGTTCCTAATTTATATCGCTTTAACAAATCTACGCCTAAAATCTCCATCGAGAAACTAGCTAGCTAACTTTGCTCAGATAACTCGAGTTTATACGGCGTCTGTTTGGGCAGCACCTCGGCTTTCCTCGCCACGGCGTCCTCAGAGCTGTACATGCGAAACCTTACATCTTAAACGTTCCCACAAACAACAAAGCTGTAAGCATCAAGAGACTTTTATGCCGTCGGCTTCTCTTGATAAACGCTTGGACATATATGCTAGACGACCACTTAGCATCGTTTAGCCGCTGCCAGGACGCCGGGCTGTAAGGACGCCGGGCTGTAAGGACGCCGGGCTGTAAGGACGCCGGGCTGTAAGGACGCCGGGCTGTAAGGACGTGTTTCACCGTTTGAAAGTGTCTTTTAGAGCTAATCCACAGTAATAAGTGGAGAACATTTTATATAACGTCAATCCGATTCCTAAATAAAATTCTTGGTAGGTTTTTCAATCAGGTTATAACCAAGAGGCATCGGGGTTCTAGGCTACATTTCGCAACCATCTCTCTTTTATTTACAAACATGAAAGGGATTTATATTCACAGGCGAGTCCAGACATTCCTCACTCTGAATAATTCATAGTATTTCAAAATAATCTGCTTTAGGATGAGCAACTGAATCGCAATCTGCAACTTTAAGAGGTTAGAATAGAATAAAATCAAGTGTTATACAGACGCATGAACTTTTTTTAAACCCGGCGTGAGTGTGTGCTACTCTACAGGGCTCAGAGGCTAGCGAGGCTGTGTAACGCCAATGGATCGCACTCATTATGGACTACTGTGTAATAAGCAGGCTGTCAAGCTGCATGAATTAAACATGCTCCAAATCCCAAATGAAGGTAAATGCCTCCTATCCCTAGTGCTAATTCTGCACTGATCCTCACTTTGTCTCCACACGCAGACCAATTAACACATACACGTACACACGGTGAGAATATGCTGTAGGTGCAACACTTACGTAATCCCACGTTGCTCAAGCCTTCTTCAATATTTACATAGCAAAATAGCTTCTTCCTTTTTTTTTTGGTGTGGATTTTATTTAATTAAGGTTCTGATACACCAGAAAGTTTCTTTTTAAGATGATCTCCTGGAACAAACGTCAGATAGGCACCGGATCTAGATTCACCGGGAGAGAAGATTTAACCGGTGGATAGCTGACTAAACACGCTACGTTATTTATAAAACATTATAGCATTTTACGCAGCAAGCTTTACCATTATAACCTTGTTGTTATCTCGCTAAGCTAGGCGGTAGCTAAGCTAAGCTACAGTAAGCTAATAATGTCATAGATGTAAAGAGTATGTAATGGTATAGCTAGATAACTAAAAAAAAAAAAAAAAAAAAAAAAAGGTTTGCTTTTATGCATTGCACAAGATGAAATCTCAGCAAATTAAAAGATGCTTAAATATTTCCTATTACGAGATGATTATAAATCAAATATAAGATTATTCAGCGGCTTTTCATTTCAAGCTTTGGAGTTTCGTACTCTACGTGTTGATAATTTCGCTTACAATTAGAAAAATGATCTGATTAGGTCAAGCTTGAGACTGGTATAAAATTTAATGATCTTATACTTGGTTTATTGTAATCTTATATTAACAAGCACGTACACAGACTCGACTTATATTCAAGATATTTTTACTTGTCACGACGTCATCTACAATACCCGAAAGATCTGAAATGGAAGTCATAGTGCGAACACGTTCTCTCTTCTTTCCCCACTTCATGTGCTTTATCTTCTGCTATCTCCACTCTTTACTCATATCCATAGCAAATCGGTTTTAACAGCTTTTTTTCTTTTTGTTAATTTGTGATTCAGCTTTCCAACGTCATCTAGATGTTTTTGACTTTCTATGTGCCCCTATAAATATATTATACGGCCAAAAGTACGTGGACCCATGTCCATCACACCCATACGTGATTCTTCTCCAAACTGCTGGAAGCACACAGTTGTACAGAACGTCTCTGTACATCTCAAGCACTGTTCCAGCACGACGATGCTCCTGTGCACAAGGAGTGCGAGCTCCATGAAGACACGGTGTGTGAAGGTTGGAAGAAGGTAGAAGAACTCGAGTGTCCTGCACAGAGTCCTGACCTCAACCCCACTGACTCATCACCTTTGGGATGAACTGGAACTGGAGTCTCCTTACATCAACATCAACATCAGCGCCTGACCTCGACCTCACTAACGCTCCTGTAGCTGAATGAACACGAATCCCCACGGCCACGCCCCAAAATCTAGTGCAAAGCCTTCACAGAAGAGTGGAGGTTAGTCAAATTGCATCAAATCTTTTTGTAGTGTAGCCTCTCTCACTATCTATCTATCTATCTGTATAACTATCATGACCTTTAGTAATGAAACATCACAGCTCAAAAGGTTTCAAACATATAAGTGTTCTGTGTCTGTGTTAATGTGATGTGTTTTGGATGAATACGGTAATATAAGAGCTAACTGAAGAGCACAGTACTGCTAAAAAAACAAAAAGTTCAAAACTTCATCAAAAAAAGCTCAAACTTTTCCAAAAGCAGAGCTCAGCATCAGGAGCTGTTCAAATACTCACCTTTCATTCACAAACTCGTATAAGATCATCCCTTATACATCTACCAGCCACAATTATTTCCCTCTATTTGTGCTGTATAGGTCCCCCCCCCCGTTTCCAGCATGTTTCTCCTGAGGCTCCAGTGTTCTGTTCCGTCTAATGAACAGTCTCTGAAATAACGAACAGCTAATGAATAAATGACGTACTTCTTAACAGATTGCACCAGGTTGAGTACAGGAGAACGAAATGGGAATTTATATCAGCAATAACCCCTCATCGTGAAAACAATCTGGCTTCCTCGCTAAGCTTTCTTTAGAGTGTTTCCCAGCCATTAGCTGAGAGTGCTCCATATTTCAGTGGTTATCAGGACTGGGACAGAAAGACGTGATATCACTCACTCCGGAGCAGAAAAAAAGGCATTTGGGAAGGAATGAAGTGGGGACTGGATTTCTGAGATGGAGCAATCTCTCTGAAAAATTACAATCCTGACAAGTTTTTCTTTTCTTTTTTTCCCCAAGGACCAGAGATTTGTATTGTGCGTACAACTCTTGATCTTTATCTGTATATTTGTGAACGGGAACTCGTTAATGACATTTAATTCAGTTGCTGAACTGGAAATATTGTCCATATATATATATATATATATATATATATATATATATATATATATATATATATAAAAACATCCAGCGTGTCCTTACCTTACCTTTCTTTAAACGGACCTTTTGACAGATTCCTGCCAGGTTTCCGACCCCACCTCTGTACCGAGACTATCTGGGACAGAATCTGATCTGAAATCGTTCTAACAGATTCAGATCTCACCTTCACTAGCTATATCACAAAATCAGGCTTCTATCGTTTTAACAACATCGTCAAAATATTTAGGATCCCAGCAAGTTGTAGAGAAACTACGACACCCAAGCGTTTAACTCCAGCGGAGTAGACTTGTGTAACTCCGCCCCCAAAAAACAGCTAAAATTAATTCGCAATGCTAATGTAAGTAGAGTTTTAACCAGGACAACGAGAGCAGAGCAGCGCATCGCTTCAGAGCTAAAATCTTTCCTCCTGGCGAGCGGTTAGTTACAGAGTAGATTTTAAAGTGCTTCTCTCTGTTCAGTCAATAAATGGATAAATAGATTACATCTAGAATACGTTTCTGAAATGCTTAAAGAATAAAAACCTAGCAGGTCTCTTAGATCCACGGGTACGGGCCAGCTCGTAGAATCAAAAACAACTTACAACTTTTTTTTATCCGTAGAAACAAAAAAAAATTTTATGCTACAAACAACTTCAACCGACCCATCCACTTAAACATGCCCCAAATACAGCCATTTATAAATCCACCTTACAAACATTCCTATTTATTTGTAATCTCTAAGGCTTGCACTTCATTTTTCAGCAATTGCTTTTTTTTTAATAAGTCTTTTAATCTCAACTGAGTTCGTTTTATTATTCAGTGCTACTCTCGTTTTTTTAAAAAAAAGTAATTTTATAATCTTTCCTCCCATGTAAAGCACTTTAAATAAGTGCTTTATAAATAATTTTGCCACGCCTTATATTACCAGTATTTGTATCTTTAACACAGAAAATAACTGTAAATGTAATTGGTCTAAAATATACTGAGTTATAATTCACATCCTGTGGAGCATAATTCTATAACTAAAGGCTCCCTGAGAGCTCGAACAATCACACGGTAATGAGCCAGTGTGGAGTAAAACCTGGATGATCTGCAGGCATTTTCCCGGCTGTATGACGCACTACTGTTTAGGAAGTTGGGAGGGATAACACTCCTGCTTACCTTCTCCTGGTTCTCCTTCTGACCGTCCCAGGCCCAGCTGCGCTTGGTAAAATAGTTGACGGTGGCAAACTCGATGAGGGCGGAGAAGACGAAGGCGTAACACACGGCCATGAACCAGTCCATAGCTGTAGCGTAGGCCACTTTGGGTAGAGAGTTTCTAGCGCTGATGCTTAGCGTGGTCATGGTCAGAACAGTGGTGACTCCTGAGAGGAGAAAAATAATAATAATAATAATAATAATAATAATAATAATAACAACATAATAATAATAATAAGTGTACCAGCATTAACATTATTTATAAAGTGTTCAGTCTGACACTTTGTCGTAGGCATGTTTAATCTCAGCTCATCTGATGAGTATTTTTGAGTAATAACGTAGCGTACTAGTGTATGCTGGTGTTAAATTGCGATGTAGAATAGGCAAAAGGTTGGCAGATCTGGTAAAATAATAATAATAATAATAATAATAATAATAATAATAATAATAATAGGAGTAAACGTCACTGGATATCGTGGATTGTTTTCGTATAACACGCCAAATATTTTAACGATTATAGTTAGATTTAATGTTCTTGAACTTCCATGAGCCTGACACTGGAGACTACTTCCATAAATGTTAAATAAATGTCTCCTAAGAACAAACAAACAAACAAACAAACAAACAAAAAAAGATACTTTTTTCTTTGCTAAACAATACATTTTAAATACATACACAAATAAAAAAATTAAAAAAATTTTTTTAAAAAAAATAAATAAATAAAAGAAAGCCGTTAATTATCGGCCTTAGATTATGTGGAGCGTCCGCCGTATAAATCAAGGTGAATGAACCGTTGCTATAGAAACAATAACATATTAGAACGTGCGTGTAAATATATAAACCGATAGTCTACGGTACAGTTAAACGACAATAATGCGCACCTTCTAACCAATCAGAATCGAGAATTCAGCCACATTGTGTAAACCGTTGTATCATACAAGCCTGCTTAGCAGTGTCTGACTTATTTCAGATGATAAATGATGGACTTGTCGTGGCAGTACATCACCACAGAAGCCTCCACCATCATGAAGATATTTGCTGTTTGAATAGACCACCGGAGCGAAATAATCTGAGTATTGACAAAATGGCAGTGCTTCCATGGAGTCCACAAGTCTCTCGCCATCTGTCTGGACACCTGTGACGCCAGTCTAAACGCTGGAGGAACTGGGAAGAGCATCATTCCTAAGCAGATGTATTAGAGTAGCACTCTATAGTTTTGAAGGGCACGGAGAAAAGTAAAAAAAAAAAAGTTATGAATTCAGGTGGCGTCCGTTCTGTTCAGTGCAGCTGTAGATAAGAGCTAGGATGCGTCTCGACGTACTGTAGATGAACTCGAAGGGCAAAAACATACGTCCTCGTTAGTGGCTGGGAAATTTTCAAATGAAGAAAAAGTGAACGCTCCTTTGGAAGACCTCGATCCCCTGAGGCCATGAAGAGCTTTTTAAGACAGTGAACCCTTCCGTATATATTTTGCCCGAGTCGAGATCCACGCTGAAAAACGTTGTCTTTGGTGGATGGAAATAGCAACAAACTGTTGAAGCTTGGAATGAAATCTATTACGTACTATGAGTTCTTTGAACGTATAAATTGAGAGCCTTGGCTTTACTCTCAACTATACGGCTTCTTTATGGGGCTGTGGAGACTGTGTGTATCTGAGTTACAATAAAAGCAGGGGTAGAAAATAAATCAATCACACTGGGAAATCAGAAATTTTTCATAGGTCATTGTGCGGTGACCCAGAGCGTTCTGCTCCGGGAATGGAATATCAGGAGCGAAATGAAGGAACGGTCCGGGATCGGTGCCCATTAAAGCAGATATAAGAAATCATTCCACTCGGTCTGCTACCTCCTGCATCAATGGCAGAAGACTAAAATGCAGACATTGTGTTGCCTTTCAGGGAACTGACGTTACCCGTCCTCGATCACAAAGCGCAGACGCTTTCATAAAACGTGCAATTCTTTGTCTGTAATTTTTTAAAAAGCAAGCCGACGATTAAATTGACATCGGGGCTTATCTCCATCGAGCACTGTAGGAGAAAAACATGCGGACATCAGTGAGGAGTGTCACTGGAAATGCCGTTGTGTCAGCCAGGACACTGGACGATTGTCTGAATGGGGCTCCGAAACCATGAATCACACATTACACACACTCTGCCGTGAATATACTAAACCTGGATTATCCGCATGAAATACAGACTCAGGCCCATCGCAGGGGGATTCGAGAAGCTGGCAGATTTCCAGGGCATGAACGATTAATTAAATTTCAACCTCCGTGTGGGGTTTTTAGAGAGGCAGCGAGGGACGGAAAATGTGAACGTGATGCTTGCCTTTGATTTTACGGTAGTACGGTAAATGAGTAGTTTGAACAAAAAGATACAAACTTTTTTTTTTTTTTTAAACGGTTTAATCGCTTTCTTACAAACATAGTCATTAATATTAACGATATACTCATCTAATGTTAGCAATGTAAAAAGAATATACCGATATAACTCAGAACATTCTCCATTTACTGCCAGTCCAGTGGAAAGCATGTGAGGTGAAAGGAAGGGGGCGGGGCTTCCAGGTGGTGCCAGGACTGTTGCGTTTTTACTAGGGAGAAATTATACTGCCGTATTTCTGAGCGATAATTCGTACCGGCGTACTCTGATTATAATATACCCTAGCAATAGAGACGATTAAATCGTTAAATCGCACAGACGTACTGTAGAAGCGAGAATGCTGAGCGTCAGTACTGGGGGATGGGATGTACATGACCTCCAGGCAGAGCCTTTTCCCAGCCCGAAGAGGACAGACACGCTGCTTCATCACGTCCGCAGACGCCGGTACTGCGATTCCTGCAGAATACTAATAAGTTTGTTCTCTGCACCTCATTAGGATGTCCAGACTGGAGGAGAGCAGATCATCTATACTGGCTGTCAGCTCACTAGGGTATAGCTGAAGATCTGGGAGTACGTGATGATGGACATCGTCGGCTCACGTGACAATTAATATTTTAACAGTAAGTATCGGGCTGGGGAACGTGATGTCATGACGGGCGCGGTGTCTTACGAGTGATTCATCATTTTGACAGGTTTAGTCGGGTATGCAGTCAGACAGACAGCTGAGCTTGTCGACAAGTTTTCATACCAAAAGTGTGTGTTTGATTCGTAGTGCGAAACTTTCTTTTCTTTTTTAAAAAAAAAAAAATATATATATATGTATATAAACTGTCACAGCAGCACCGATGACAGCTGTAAAAAAATCTACTCAAAAAGAGAGAAAAAAGATGATCAGAGGTATCGTTAGAGATTATTTCATCGTTTAAGTGGACGCTGGGGCCGATTCACCGTGACTGCGCCCTTGAATTAAGTCAAGACATTCCGGATGACATAACGGCGCTTCGTCCGTGTTGCCTCTTTGTATCGTCTGGCAATCCTCTTAATATGTTTTGATCTGCTAAGATTAAAAATAAATGCTTTAGGAACTCCAGATGGGGCAAACTGAAGCCTAAAATAGCTCATCTTAAGTATGGGGTGTCTGGACTGGTGACAAGGTCAGCTTTTGCAGCGTGAGAGGTCGCAGGAAGTCTGTAGGGAAAGGAAGTCGTGACTTTAGAAAACAGAAATAAAAACACAACTGCTCTCACTGCACAAACGAGCTGACTG
The DNA here is from genome assembly GCF_023375685.1 of Ictalurus furcatus. Taxonomy (NCBI): domain Eukaryota; kingdom Metazoa; phylum Chordata; class Actinopteri; order Siluriformes; family Ictaluridae; genus Ictalurus; species Ictalurus furcatus. The sequence goes on along the minus strand of NC_071272.1, from coordinate 24,340,480 downwards.
CGTAGTTCGATGCGACGTCGCCGTATGACCACGCCGCCGTATTTATGTTTAAAGGATCGTGGAATAACTGACTGGGATCCATACTGCCTTCGACCTGTGGTGCTGTGATAAGAGTCGTTGAAGAAGTAAAGATATGTGTTTTGGGATTTGACTCCTGAAGAAGATGGTTAGCAGCAAGGAAGTGAAAAAACTGGATAATAAACACTTTACCTACACTATATGGGTAAAAGTATGTGCACCCCTGACCATGACGCCCATAAGCGGTTCTTCTCTAAACTGTTGGAAGCACACGGTTGTATAGAACGTCTCTGTACGCTGTAGCGTTACAATTTCCATAAGAACTAAGAATCCCAAACACTGTTCCAGCACGACGATGCTCCTGTGCACAAAGAGTGCGAGCTCCATGAAGACACGGTGTGTGAAGGTTGGAAGAAGGTAGAAGAACTCGAGTGTCCTGCACAGAGTCCTGACCTCAACCCCACTGACTCATCACCTTTGGGATGAACTGGAACTGGAGTCTCCTCACATCAACATCAACATCAGCTCCTGACCTCAACCTCACTAGAGTTCTTGTAGCTGAACGAACACGAATCCCCACAGCCACGCCCCAAAATCTAGTGCAAAGCCTTCACAGAAATGGTAAATGTTGCACTTATATAGCGCTTTTATCCAAAGCGCTTTACACTGTGTCTCATTCACACATTCACACACACACTCACACACCAGTGGTAGCAGCGCTGCCATGCAAGGCACTAACTTGCCATCAGGAACAACGTGGGGTTCAGTGTCTTGCCCAAGGACACTTCAGCATGTGGAGTCATGTGGACCGGGAATCAAACCGCCAACCCTACGATTAGTGGACAACCCGCTCTACCACCTGAGCCACAGCCGCCCAGAAGAGTGGAGCGCATAAATATGGAATGGGATGATCAACAAGAACATATGGGTGTTTATGGATAGGTGTCCACAAACTTTTGAACATATAGTGTAAATTGTGATCAACGGACTGCTGTTTATTTACCTGCCCAGAAGTATTTTTTCTGTCTCTTAAGTTCTGTTACGCTTCTGTACTCCTGGGACTTGGTAACCACTGATGAACCTTTTCTTCTCTCCACTATTGCTATAAATAGAGTTTCTACGAGAAAAAGATCATGTGACTGAAATGGAGCAATACTGGCAGAATGACCTTCCGTTTACATCCTGCCTCCGGGCTTAAAAAACAACAACAACAACAACAACAAAAAACATCAACAATAGCAGCCCAAAGTTGACTCAAGCTCAATAATAATAATTCTTTAACTCCAGCTGGGTGAAACCTCCTGCCAGTCTCAGCCAATATCCTGCTTCTTGTGGGTTTATCTCCTGTACTCCATATTTCCCCTGAGGAAGAGCATCGGCCTCGCTTTTTTCTTTAACATCACCTCACGCCAAGTTTGGGCCCAGCTAATCTGTAATTAATTAGGTGCCTCTGTGGCGGTTGCAGTAATTATAGGTCAGTGCACTGGTCTCTGCAAACTTTCACAGATGAATCCATCACTGTCCAGACCAATGTGCTGTCCAGTCAGCGGTTTGAGCTAACTTTCTTTCACTCCAAGCAGAACTTTTTAATACTCTCCCTGGTGCGCTCGTTTGTCAAAGGCATCTTGTCACGGATTGAGGGGGAGTAGAACAGAAAAAAAAATAAAATATATATAAAACCCCCCCTGAAGAGTCCTCTCAAAAGTGCAGAGCATGGCTTAGATGGAGATCTTCTGTAGATCAGCTCTCAGCAAAAGCTGCTCTTTCTTTTCCAATAAGTGATACCGACTAGAAATAGCTTTAATAATCGTATATTTGCTCCATCTCGTTATGTATTTCCCTTGCTAAGATAGTATTTATTTGCGGTGTGTGGAGAATAAGCGCCAGAATAAGCAACACCAAAATAATCACTGCGATTTAAAAAAAAAAAAAAATTTAAGTACTGTATTTTCCCTATTCGGAAATAAAATGAAAGAAACAAATACAATCTCTTTCTTCTCCCAAAAGAACAAAACATTAGAGACGGCATGATGCTACTTTTTCCTTTCCGATACTGATTGACACCTCGCGTGTCAGATGACACTGGGTGTGGGATCGACACCATCTCTACCGTATCTATCTGTCAGGTAAATTTCAGGGTAACGAGGTGGCGAAGGAAGACTCACCGAAGACGGTACGCGCCGGAACCGACTCCCGGTTGAGCCAGAACGAGACCTGGGAAAGGATGACGGTCATGATGCAGGGTAAATACGTCTGAATGACAAAATAGCCGATTTTCCTTTTCAGATGAAAATAAGTTGTCATCACCACATATTCTCCTGTAGGAAAAAAAAAAAGAAAAGAGAGAGGAAAGGAGAGAAAAAAAGGAAGTGAATGCATTATTAATGAGGCTCGTGTCACATCCAGATGACACTCAGTTGCTGAAATATTCAGGACTTATTTATGAAAGTTAATACAGATGGGGTATTTTCCACAGGGAACACAGTGCCTATGAACTCCGTACAGCGCGGCACGGATTTGCAGGAAAATCCTCGAGTAATTCTAATCGTTAATGTCCTGAAGTGTTACTCTGGAAGAATGATTCTTTACTCCAGTAGTATTAGACTTAAATACATACGCTCTTCTCAAGAGTAAGAGCAAAAGCGTTAAATTCTTGAGTAAAACACATTTTCTTACAGTTTTATTTTGTCCTTCAAAACGCTCCTTATGAATCTCAAACGGCAAGAATTCTGTCCGTTTGTACTATTCTTTAAAAAAAATTAAGATATTTTCTTATGCTGGAGTCACGATTTAAAAATGAAATATCAGCCACTAAAAGTCGATGATCAAAGCTAAAGAAGGTCAAGTTAACGTTACGCTTAAAAAACAAAAAGCTAATTTAATTAGGTAGATAGTTACGTTTTCACGTTATATTAGTTTGTTAAATTAGATATCTAGCTAGCTCGTTAGGTTTTGTACATCAGTTTTAAAAAAAATACTCATTTGCTAGTTAGTTAAGTTTTGTAGGCCTACATAAGTTTTTAAATTAGCTAGTTACACAGTTGTGTACATTAATTTCTTAAATGAGCTAGCTAATTAAGTTTTACAGCTTCTTCGTTTTGTACATTAGTTTTTAAATGACCTCGATAGTAAAGTTTTGCACGCTTTATTTTTTTACTTAACTAGCGCATTAAGCTTTGCACATTAGTTTTTTTTAGTTAGCTAGCTACATAGTTTTGTACATGCGTTTGTTAAATGAGCAAGCTAGTTAAGTTTTGTACATCAGTTTTTTTTTCTAGCTCCTTCGTTTTTGTAGATTAGATTTTAAATTTCTAACGGTAAGTTAAGTTTTGCATGTTTTATTTTTAATTAACTTGCTCATTAGTTTTTAAAATGAGCTAGGTAGTTGAGATTTGTACACGAGTTTGTAAAGTTAGATAGCTAGTTAGGTTTTGTATGTGTGTGATCATTTAGCTTGTTAGTGTTTGTTGTTGTAGATTTTGTACATTTGTTTGTTTTTTTTTTAAACAGCTAGCTAATTCAGTTTTGCACATTAGTTTTTACATTAGCTAGCTATTTATGTTTTGATCTTTAATTAGTTATATTAGCTAGCTAGTTCAGTTCTATACATTAGTTTATCAAATTAGCCAGCTGGTTCAATTTTGTTTTGCCAGAAAGATCTTTAAACATTAGCTAACCAACAAGACAGAATCTAGGTTTGTGTGAGTTAGAAGAATTTTCCCCTTATTTCTGGTTTAGATTTGCACCCGTTGTCTTTTCCCAAATCTTCGTAGATGTTACAAGTGTCGAACTTTAGACTTTAGCAAGCCTTTAGACAGTAATGCACTCAGGAATGCGTGGGCTTGGATTCATCTTCCTGATGAGGTTCTTGGGAGCATACAAACTGTGATATAGGGTGTTCATTTAACTGTGCTGTGGGTAAATTTAAACAGGTATGGAAAAAATCTGCCGCTCACTCATTTAAAAAAAACAACATATGCAAGTAATGTATTTCTGTAAAAACAAACAAGATATATGACTGGCCTTCCGTTCAATAAACTCTGTTTGAAAATGTCTCGGGTTCTCTCTTTAATGATGGTATCGCTGTCCTTTGAGGTTTGAACAGGTTCTGAGGTTGCAATTCAGAGCTGTATCAGCTAACGAACATGTCCTCATAACCCTCCTCTTTCCACAGTCAGGAGACAATTAAATAGAGAATAACAAATGTTCCTTGTCCTTGACAAGAAACTGAGAGGGCCATTTATCTTTGCCAAGGAAGACTGTAAAGACGGCCTTGTCCACAGGCAAGTCAATGCAAAGTGCCACCATCATCACAGCCAATTTAGACCAGTGGTTATTTAAACACTCAAAATCTCCAGAGCTGCTAGAGTATTTCTCTCCTTGAACAACACTGATTCAGAATAAAATCTTACTCTTGAGTGTGTTCTGAACCGAACTGGAAAAAGGAACTTGCTATACTTTATACCATGCTCTGTCTGAATTCTTGATTCTGATTGGCTGGAAGCTGTCAGTAAGTTTAATCACCGTTCTAAATTGATGCGCTGCCTATAAACAACTGTAACCTTAGTAATGGTGCGTTCACGTCTCAAAGTCACCACAAAGTCGTAATTACACGTGGGAAACTTGTGGGATTTTGTATGAGCTCAGCGGTTCCTGGTTGGGGGCGCGTAAGGAAAAAAACAAACAAAAAAACACACGTTGGAATCAATGGATGCAGTGTCTGTAGTTGTCGGTAAATCTGTCGACACTGAATGTTTACTCGTCTCAGAAGCCGATTTCTGAGGAACGTGACTGAGGAAGAGAGATTATAAAAGTAAAATATAAACCACACTACTTACAGTATGGGTATTTGTCAGGTTTTTTTTTAATTATTTTTTTTTTAAGAATAAAACAAGCTAATTCCCTGCACAAATTATGACAGCAGTGTACAATTACCATAAACTATGTAACGATACAGTTTACAGCGGCTTTGTAAACTGATTAAAAACATTTTTAAAAAAAGCAAAACACACCTCAGGTGCATTCTTTGTTCTTCATTTTCTAGAAGTCGAGTTAAAAACCTTGCTGTAGTTAGCTACCTGTTCGTAGTTAATTAAGAGAAAGTACGCCGCCATCTTGATCCGACCAAAATGACTCCAACGCGCCTGACGTCGTAACGACGACTTCTCGTAAATATGAACGTCCCAGGAGGAAACTGCATGCAGTAGTTAAACTTTCTCTCTTTCTCTAATAACTACTGATTATAATTCATTCAAATAAATGTAATCTTACGGCACTACTTTATCTCTGTGTATGATCTAAAGCGGGCAGAATTCTAAATCTAACGACCCGTATATAAAATAACTAACTCCGCTTCGTGTCGAGTGGCTCTCTGCCTCCACGTCATGCGTTAAAATGCACGTGTAATGCACGTGTAATGCACGTGTAATGCACACCTAGCCGTGGATTATCCTGTACTTTCTGGAGATGCCACTGAAAAACTCTGGAGGAAAATAGTTTCCATTTGAAAGAAAAAAAAGATGAAATAGTTCTACGGTGTCAAATAAAACAATAAACAAATAATGTTAACGGTTATGATAAGTAAAAAGTTGCCTGGCGATTTAAAAAAAAACATCATCACGCAAGCCTGTCTCTGAGAAATGCCACCGCCACGATACAGGATTTAAGATTAAACGAACGAATAATCGTCCAAACCGGCAAGTTGGATGTAATTCGTTGCCGATTCACATAAATCTTAGGATTGGTTTTAAATAGGACACGACTAGACATCACCTTCCTCCCATCCGACTGCACGGCTTTTTATCTGAACGGTTCTTTTCCACATTAGAGATCCAGAAGGTTGGGGGAATATTTTGCCTTTTACTTAAAAAATTCATGAGCAGCTCAATCTTAAGTCAGAGCATGTGCTCTTTGATAAACTCGCACTGCTCCTGGCGTTGGATGATGTTTACGTGTTTTTGGTTTTTTTTGTGGACACTTTCAAGACACTCTGTCCTTCAAAACGGATAGAGAGCGAGAGAGAGACAGAGAGAGAGAGAGACAGCGAGAGAGAGAGAGAGAGAGAGAGACAGTGAGAGGGAGAGAGAGAGACAGAGAGAGACAGTGAGAGAGAGAGGGAGAGAGAGAGACAGTGAGAGAGAGACAGTGAGAGAGAGAGGGAGAGAGAGAGAGACAGAGAGACAGTGAGAGAGAGAGGGAGAGAGAGAGACAGAGAGAGAGACAGTGAGAGAGAGAGGGAGAGAGAAAGAGAGAGAGAGAGAGAGTCCGAGGTCTGAGCGGTTCTGCTAACGAGACACGCGCGTCTGAATCCGTGTCAGGAAGAGCTGTTAAGCGCGTGCATCCTTCACGTCACACTCTATGAGACAGGAACTGGGGAAATGTTTTTATTTGAGCGGAAACCTTTCTTTTTTTCTTTTAACCTTTTAATTTTTCCACACGTCAGGTCTGGTGATCGGAGAATGGAACGAAAAATACACATTTCCAGCACAAAAGCACACAGAAACACAATCAACAAGCCCTTCACTCTTCACCCGGGCCGCAGTGGCCCCAATAACTGCGGCAGAAAGCAATCGATGAGCTCAGTGCTTGCAAAGCAGGCCAGATAAATTACTTTACAAACGGACACAAATGGAATTTGTAAGCGTATGCTGGGCACACACACACACACACACACACACACACACGTACAGAAAGTTTATCCAGGCAGGTCGTCTTGCTGTTCATAAACCAAAAAGAGAAGTTTTGAAATTGAAAATTGGAATAGGAGTGCTGCGCCTGCGTCAGATCGATACAGGTTTATGAATACATTTAAAGATTCCTTTGTTGTTTGTTTAGGCGAGTTCACCTCCTGAGGGTAAAAGATGACCTCTAACACACATGGACCCAAGATACGATGTATTTACAGCAACATAATTACAGGAACGGAATATGAACACATTAGTCTGATAGGAAAGATCAGATCGTGTTCACGTGTGACGTGAAGATTAACACGGATACGAATAGTAAGCGCAGTATTCCTATGTTTTCCCACGTCGTATAAAGCTCATGGTTCTTCCCGACATCGTTCATGTACAAAATAAGAAGCAGATCGTTCTACAGTGTGTGCGTCAGCAGCCTGACCTCGAACTCTACCTTACTGAGCTCCAAAATAAAACCATACTTCTAGTATATTTGTGGACAAATTGGCCTGAAATCCATCAAAGAAAACCAAATGCTTTCATTTATAGAGCACACAGGATATGGAAAATCTTCGTGGTGAATCTTACAGGAGTACAGACTCCGTTTCGATTCGCAGCGGCACGGCGTCTGGGCTTCGTAGTCGATCCTGAGAGCATTTCCAGCGAGCTTTTCTGGTCTTTCTAGAAAGTCTAACAAGTAAATCTGATTAAACGTTATTAGGTGAGTATTGCTGTCAACTATAAACAAAATATATTGTTTTGAAAGATAGTTCCCTAGCTTACTCTGCTACATTAGTTAGAACACTGTTCGGAAAGTTCCACGGGGCGTCTGGTTGAGCGCCACGATGAACTCGAGTGATGTAGCTGAGGTTGAGGAACTTTACAAGTTCAGGAGGTGAACAAAACTTCCATTTCTGGTCTAGACCACGCCCATTTTGAGTATATAGCCAAATATTTTGAGCGTTACACTACTGTAAGCATTCCTCATGCAGTACATTTTGCTTCTAGCGACTACTGTAGAGTTATATTTTTCAGTTATGCTAATCGCTACCTGTGCTAGAGCTGATGGTCTCTTTGCCTATGACGTGTCCCAGCAGGTCATACTGGTTGAGACGAGAGCCATCTGGAGCCACGGACACGGACTTCTCATCATCCGCAGTCCAGATGTAGACCACCTCGTTGTTGGTGTAAGCATCTGAGAGAGACAGCTGATGGTGAACATTCATTTTTACAAAAATACAGAGTATTTCTATTCACCAGAATATTACTACATGCAAACGAAACATGCAAATTAAAGCAAAGTGATACTACTTTGTATATTTTTTTACTGCTTCCGAACAATTTCCTCACTTCCAACCAGACAAATGCAAAATAAATAAATATCCAAACATCTAGTTGTCTCTTTAACTGAAATTCATCTTGCTTGGATCGTTTTCAGTGTGTGGGATCGACTCCGACGCTTTGGGATCGACTCTTTCTGGGATCAACTTCAATGAGAACGAAAAGCAGGATGGAGACTTGATGACTTCAACTGAATAATATCCTGCTGGGCCTCCATGTCCCGCCAAAACGGCTCCGACCTGCAGAGTCATGGGCTCTGCAAGACCTCTGAAGGTGCCCTGTGGTATCTGGCACCGAGATGTTAGCAGCAGATCCTTTAAGTCCCGGGTCGGATTGAGATCTGGGGAATTTGGAGGAATTTGAAATCAACACGTTGGGCTATTCGTCATGTGCTATGAAGCCCCATACGCAGCAGGGTGCGATGCACTGTGTGTTGTGACATGTTCCTCCTGTAACGATCATGATAATGTTCTGTGACTTGTCCCACAGTAGCCCTTCTGTCGGTTTAGGCAGGAGGGGGTGGCCTTCGTCGTCCCCGTGCATCGATGAGCCTTGGGCGAATGACACGTTGCTGCCGGTTCGTGATTTGTGCCTCCTCAGACCGCTGTTCGTCAGTACTCAACACTGCTGGCCGAGACTCGGTGCTCTGACCAAGTCGTCTGGCCATAGCAATGTGGCCCTTGCCAAAGTTACTCAGGGCTTCACGCCTGCCCATTTTCTCAAACATATAAATGCTCATCAAACCATTTACTGAGCACGTGCGTCCTGTGGGTGGGGGCGGGGTCATCAAGGAATAGACCACACCCATCTGGATTTTAAAAAAATGCTTCATTGTTCATTATTGTTCCCTCTAAGAGGAAAGATGAACCCAAACCATCTCTGCAAAACGCTCCATTGTCGCATGTATTTCATGTATTATATATATAAACCCATACACATTAAATCTTAATTATCAAGCAGTGCTAGTGCTAACAGTTACACAGAGCTCTCTGCTTTAAAATGCGAGCTTCATCTTCCAATATAAATCCTTCAGAACAAATATCAATATCAGATTCACTTGGTATATAACCAAAGGGAGCAATCAATACATGAAATTACTCTTACATGACGCTGAAGGTATATACATCAATAACTGCGAGAGAGAGGGGGGGGACAGATTTGGAACAGAAACCAAATTCACACACCATCCGAGGGTTTGCTGATGAAATTTTGATGGCCAGAGAGAAAAGATATTATTTTATTCAGTTGGAAAACCGTTAATCAAAGGCTCAACACATCAAATTTAATGCTGCTTCATCTATAATTAATTGCAACTGGCGATGAAGTGTATTGTTCAGACGTTTGATAGACGGTTGAAGCGGGCAGCGAGCACAGAGAGCTTTATTTACACTCAGTCCAGCTTATAGGGAGTGAAAAGGGCAAAAGTGTCACCCGCTTTCAGCGAACAGAACGAGGACAACCTTAAATTTAGTCACTTCATTTAAAGCCGGAACACCAAGAGAGAAAGCAAGGAGAAAGGAAAGGAAACTTTAAACTCCTTCTTGAATATAATCAATACACATCTGAACATAAAACACGAATAATCCTACCCATGCTGAACGATGTTCAAAGCAGTTCCCACCCACTTTAATATTCCTGTTCTTAGCTGACACGAGAGGAACCCCAAGTGGTTGCAGCTCATCCGAGTCAAGGTTGTGTTTTGAGATGCTTTTTGCCATTCTCCTCTGACCTCCCTCATCAACCAGGCACTTCCTCTCGCAGAACTGGATGTTCTTTTGGTATTCTGCATCTGTACGAGCGTGAGGATGGTCGACCTGAGCACTCGGAGAAGTATCGGTGAGCGTGGACGCTACAGATGAGCACAACGTGCCGTGAATTGCGCGGAATTGCGTATTGTACGCACATCTTCGCTTCTGCAAGCAGCGAGCGCTTCCTTCCTCCCGAGTCGGTGTGTTATTCTTGTGCACCTCGTGCCCGTTTTAAACTTAAAACTTAGCTGGAGGAGTTCGTCGCTAAACAGCACATGACTACTAACCAACATAAACTGGGCTGGATTAAAAGTTCCTCAAAGTCTTTCATTGATCAATTAATACTATTCGCTATTCATGCAGTCGAGTAAATGTTTGTACCTGTGACTTTCTACGGAATTAAATTTGTGCCAAAAGTATTGCACGTAACAAACTTTTCGAGAAACGAACAGACATATACGATGAGAAAGAAGAAGAACAGTCTGAAACGGAAAACAGTGAACTCGCATCCAAATCTCACTAGCCAATGAGAGTTAACTGTTAAGCCCCACCCACACGTGAGATTTGCGCCAGAATGGCGAACGTGGACTTGTGCAGCGTAAACGAAAACTCTGGCAGCACATTCATCATGATTAGCGATAAGGAAGCTTAGAAAGAAAGAACGCTGTTTATTTGTGTTAAAGTTTTGCCCCCGAGTTCACTGCTTTCAGTTTCAGACTGTTTTTCTTCTTTGTTCAATACTTTTGGCGCAAATTTATTTTTCTTTTACCAACTTTTCCGTGAGTTGGGAAGCTGTCCTCAATCCTGATGTCGTACTCACAGCATCAGCAGTAAATAAAAAATCCCTTTACTTCTTTAAAAGAGTTGGTAGATCTTCGGCTCAGTCGACATAGAGATGTTAGTCGGTTACGTCTAATGTAGCGTGTAGCATCAGTACAGTACGTTTAAACATCGGCGTGACCTCGTAGTCCCAACTCTTACCCACCTTCAATATTTCCCATTTTACATCACAGTATGTAGCGTTCGTCTCTTTGGGAAACTATTGCGTTTACATAAATTCTTTCTCTGTCATACCATATATTTTGTAAAATAAAAATGGAAGGACGTTAGAAGTGCCCACACACATAAAAACGATTTTCTAGGCCCTCAGCATCGGTGCTTCATTCAAACCTGAAATAAATCGCCCGCTTCTCCTGCTTTGCTGATTTTCAAGATCTAAAGTTCAAAGTGTATTAAAAAAAAAGTATCAGGTGATTGCCGAGCACAGTTTGACAGGCAGCGTAAGCTAAAATGGAAGTAGGCAGTGATTAGGGAATGAGAGGGTACATGCAGGAGGGGGAGGCAAGAGGGAGCACGCTCATAATTGTCAGTCGCTAACAAAAGCTGCTAATTACTCGCAGATCGTACAGCATCGGTTGCGTAAAAGAGCCGATTGTTCACCATCTTTTCAGACTGATTTCCGATGATATGCAGAAGGATCAGATGAGATGCCCCTCTGTGCTGAGCCCTTCGTAATGAGGGCCGTCGGTTGGAAGGAGGGAGGTGCGGCTGAATATGCAGGAATGGAAGCCTTTTGTTTTATCGCCTGAGGGGGATGTTCTATTCATGGTGACATGACCGCTGCATCACGGAGATCTCCAGTGCCTGTGGCTACATTCTTAATTTAAACTTGTGTATTTCAGAAAGAAATGGGCACACTTTTTTAAGAAAAAGTTCGAAAATAATCAGATTTACAGTCTTGAAATTCACAGTTGCATAAATTCCACAAAGTGTTGAATATATCCCTTTGGTCCACGTTGGCATGACTGCATCACGTAAATTGCTGCAGATCTGTGAGCTGGACATTCATCTCCACACCCCTGCGGTGCTCTTTCAGATCCAGATCTGGTCACTGGAGAGGCCACTGAAGTCCCCTGAACTCATCGTTAAGTTCATGGAACCGCTTCGTTCATGGAACCGCTTGTGTACGTGGTCAGTATCGATGAACTGTGGGGGTCATAGGTATGAAGGGTTCCGATGTTTGGCAAGAAAACATTCCCCACATCATTACACCACCTGTATCATAGCTGACCCTGCGCTCTGACCCCAACTTCCTGACATGCTGGGATATGCGAAGAAAAGAATTTCACTCTGCTGTAATGTATACGTGATTAATAAAGACTCATCATCATCATCTTCATCATCATCATTATCAAACTCTAGAGGCTGTTGTGTGTGTAAACCTCAGGAGGTCAGCCGTTTCTGAAACACTCAAACCAGCCGGTCTGACACTAACAACCACGCCACAGTCAAGGAACTGAACTGAAGCAATTCAAGGTAAGCTGGATATCAGGTCTTAGACAATTTTACCATCTGCATCGTTTACGTTAGAGAACTGTAACACACCTTATTAATCCTGCACACTAGATGAAAATGAGTTCGGCTGTGATCGTACTGTACCAAGGGCAAACCCGAGCACCATGCCGGCCCTCTAAGACAGTTAGTCATCTTTGTAATAAGGACAACGTTTCTGAACCGGTTGTGCCATTTTAGCGCATCAACACAGAGCGGTACGAGCAGCTGGAGGCGGTCGATTTCATCCGAGCTGCTTTATGAATACCAATCATGCTGATAAAGAGAGAAAAAAAAACAAAAACACTTACAGCTTCCAAACTTGAGCGGGCAGGCGTGAGCATCCATGGGGAAATCTTCCAGATGCATGGGGCACTCAGCATGAATAGTTAATCTGCACGTAAAAGAGATAACGACAGAACGATGACGTGTCCACAGGTCAACTCCAGTTAAATATAAAGACATAAACGCTTTCAGTTCCGCTTCAGATGTAAATCCGAGACCTAATCTGTCACGGTGATATAAAATATAAAAACATTTCGGAATATAAGCTTCACCGAGTTTTAAGGCTGCATTGAGCTATTTACTATTCTTCAGTTACATTTCCATTTACTGACACGTCTCTGGGAATAAAAACATCTCAAAATCATGCACATTTTATTTTAAGACAATTTCATGCAAAAAAAAAAAAAAAAAAAAATTCAAACGTATTCCTTAGAATGTTTATTATTACTTTTATTATAAAAATTCCCCTAAATATCACTTATATTAAAAGAAAAAAATAATTAACAGCATTCTTGACATGTCATGGAGCTTAGAACTACTGCATGAAAAGAAGAAAGAAAAAAAAAGCTAAGGTGTTCACCTGAGTCAAATTTAATGTTGAATTTTGTGCAGAAGCTACCAGAGGCACGCTGCGCTGACAGCAAACAGTCCAGAGATGAAAAGAAATCAAGATCATGATCTCTATGTTGAATATTTGGATGATTTACTTCTCATATCGGCCCTAAAAACCTTCCTAACTCGACTGAACGAAAGGGTTAATGCTTATTAAGCCCTTAAATGTGTCAAAAGTTTCCAAAATCTTTTTTATGGAGCCGAAGACTGCGAAATGTGAACGCGAGAAACCACTCGAGTGTGTGAATTTCAGAGGTGTACTGCAAATTTAAACACTGTCACGTTCGCTTAAATCGCGTGTATCTGGGGCGGCTTGCAGCTCCGCATCTCAACACCGAGAGACTGAAATCGTCCGGGAAGTTCAGCACATTTCCAAAAATTACAAGACGATCATTTGTGAAATGTGCAGCCCGACATTATGTTCTTATTACACTGACAATTCAACGGCAGTCAAACGTGAAGTGTAATCCAGCCCAAAAACCGCATGCTGGAACGTGTAAGAGAGTACTGTAAGTGTAAGAGTGAATGACTCAGCGATTCTTCTCTTCAGCAGCACATCATACACTTTACACCAGGCAAGCTAACACTTCGATGCTGCGGTGATGTTGATAAGGTGAAACTAGCTATAAATAGCTCCTCTGAGTTGCTAATTAGCAAGTGGAACAGCTTTATTCTCAGAGGTGAATCAAAGTCACATCACTGCTGTATGACTGGAGGGTAATGCTAACTTGCTTCGCATTTCCTAACTGCTGACTGTTTAAAGGTGAAAAGGTTCTGTTGGTCGGTTTTTTTTTTTTTTTGGTACACTTTTAACACGCCCCAACACCTCAATGACGACATCGCTAATTTCCTGATGCGTTAGATAATAAACAACTCTGGAAATGACAGCTTAAGTGTGCGAGTACTGTGTGTGAACACTTAAACATGTTGTTTTATACGTGGGAATAAAGCAGAGTGTTTTTTTTGTGCAAATATAGCGTACGCTAGGGATGGAACCGAAGACGTTATTCAGATTAAAGAGATCATGTGTGAGGAGGAGGAGGTGAACGTGGTGTGTAGCCACGTGAACGGTTCAATAACGTGATGCTCTCAGACTGAGAGCAATCGCAGAGGTGCCGATATTTTCAAGCGCGCTTGATTTTCCCGCTGATGTGTAATCTGAGAAACAGTCGATAAGGATACGAGAGGAAATCAAAGTCTACTCCTGTCCCGCGCAGCAGATCTCTGAATCCAGTCTATCATCCGTTTATTAGTGCGGAAGAACAGACGATCCTCACATCTCACCGAGCGATATTTCCCCCACAGCGTTCTCTTATTCCTCTAGTTTCTTCTTTCTTTACAACTAGACATGATAGAGAGCGCTCACGTTTATTTTCATGACAAAGACGGATTTGTGGATCACGCGCTCTTCGTCGCGGATCTCTCCGAGTGAAAGATGGTGTACTCGGTGAGAGTTGCGCAACAGATCACGAGTGTAGGCATGAAGACTCCAGCGGTCTTTATCCTAACAGTTTTATTGGTTTAAAACCAGCCGCATTAATCGTTTTATAACGGCTTCGAATGCAGCTCGGCCAATCCGATTTTAGAACCGAAACGATCTGCTTTATAACAGGAATTTATTCATCATTGGATTGGGTATTTAGCTGTTTCTAAAAAAAAATAAATAAATAAATAAAAAAAGAAAGAATTTTTACATTTTCATTTGTATTATTTGCACGTATATTTCTACACTTACGTTACACTACATTTCTTTTTCCCTACACTCTTAAGTTCTTTGCTCTAGTTGTTCACTTATTAACAAATATTTCTATTTTTTACTTTATTGCTAGTGTGTCTCTAACTAGATTTTTCTCGAACTGGAATGTATTCGTTGTTATCTTCACTATTTTGTCTTGTCTTGAGCAACTGGCAAAATAATTTCCTTCACGGATTAATAATTTAATCTCATTTAACTCCATCCATCCATTTTCTGTAGCACTTATCCTACACCGGGTCGTAGGGATCCTGGAGCCGATCCCAGGGGACTCGAGGCAACCCATTGCAGAGCACAATCACACACACACACACACACACACATACTGAGGCGGGAATCGAACCCCCAACCCCAGAGGTGCAAGGCACCTCTCTAAACGCCATCTCTAACCAAATTCACCCAACTTATCATGCAACCGAAACCTCATGCAAGTTCGTCTTCCATACAGTGCCTCACTGCGCAAAAACACTACCTTCTAATAAGTTCTCACTCATTTCACCGTGCAGCACGATATCCCTCTAGTCCTATTAGTTTAACTCTAGCCACGGTGAACAGCAGTGCTGCGGCTTCCGAGCTTTTCAGGAACGAGTTGTCTCTCGTTCGTTACTTCGGACCAGATGTGAAGCCTCAGCTGCCTGAATTCAGGAGTAAAGCCACGTGTTCATCCCACGTCTCCGTCTAACTGGCCCCCTGGGAGGGCTATAAAACTGCTCTGGCTGGCAGAAATCTTGCCAAGCCGGAGAGTGGGGGTAAAAATATATCACAGTCTGTCCAGTGCTAGAGGTTTTGGGACGATAGCAGCATTGGAAAAGCGAGACGGTTCTCAGTGGTTGAGTGTTCGACAGTTTGGGACACGTGACATAACAGTTGCGAAGTTCTACCGATACGCCGGGAAGCAGAAAAAACTTTCATGGCACTAATGACTTCATAACCATGGGGTAACTTCTCTGTGCCTTATGACAGCTTGAGCTACTTCTCAGGGTAAATCTACCGAGCAGAACGGTATTACAACCACAGTTTGCAACACATAAAGTCAGGAAAGACGGCTTTTCTCCTCTCATCAAAAATAAATAAATAAATCAATAAAAATTGAGATATTCCAGGCTCGTTCCCAAGATATACTTTATGTACATTAAGTACACGCTCTACAGAGCATCTATATACTTCCTCCGCCATTCCTATCTCTCTTCTCATCTCTTCTACTGCAAGGTCCTAGCATTTTTAAGTGCTTAATGAGAGAAAGCTTGGTGTCCCCTGGGTAATATACAGACATAACGTCTATGATGTTCAGGGCCTTGCAAACGAACTGTGGTGCACTTTTGCCTCGTTGACATCAATTAACGAGCATCAACCAGGTTCCAGAAACTTCTTCACACTACGTTGACCCAAAGGCGATCGTGCTAACGGGCGTCTTTTGGAAACAGCCACACTCAGCAAAGCACGAGTCGATCCATGAGCGTGTTCGTTATCGTCAACGGTCGCACTCTGCCAAACGGACTCTTCATCAAGGATGACCTCCTCGAGCTCGGCGCTGTCGGAGCGCCCTTGACGTATACGAAAGAATTCTGGAATTTGTCCAACACGGCAGCGGCGTTCATCATACTTATTATTGTTTTGAACTTGGAGGATGATCAATGAGAGGAGCTGAGAGTCAGTATTCCCACTGCGCCATGCTGCTGTGCTGAAATGATCACTGTTCCAGGGAACGCTTTACTGAACGTGCGACACACGAGACTGTCGTTCAGGAGACAGACGACAAACCGGATAACTGTTCACAGTTCATTAGTCTTACATCCAAAACAAAAAAAATATACAGAAAACCTTATGGTTATGGTTGAAAGAGTGTTAAAAATGCTTGTTTGGTTGGATGTTTAGTCAAAAGGAAGATCTCTGTCACTGCAAAGAGGACCTCCGCTAGAAAAACAAGTGTTTATAAAGAATTCTCACCCGTGCCTATTTTGGCAAGTTTTTAAACGTGCCCGAAGTCAGAATTGTAAGAGAGTTTCGAATGTTGAAAAGGCGTGTGAAAATAAAACTATACACAATATTGAACCCTTTTACATGCTTCAAAACCATACCTTTATAAATAAATATTCCTTAAGAGTTTTTTATACCTTAACACTGCATGTCAATTGATTATATTTTCGTTTAGGACAGCGATTCGGCTGATTCTGGACGTAAAATCAAATAAATAAAAAAAACAACTAATATCAGAAAAGCTAAGGCATTCTTTGGAGTCACAAATATATGTTTGGGGTTCTCTTTGTGGAGAGTTTATTATGATTGTACTAGAGACCAGAGGCACGGAAAACAGAAAAAAGTCTACAAAGCAACATAATAATGGTTTATGTTTATAATGTTAAAATCCCGTGGGGATTCGTGTTCATTCAGCTACAGGAGCGTTAGTGAGGTTGAGGTCAGGCGCTGATGTTGATGTTGATGTAAGGAGACTCCAGTTCCAGTTCATCCCAAAGGTGATGAGTCAGTGGGGTTGAGGTCAGGGTTCTGTGCAGGACACTCGAGTTCTTCTACCTTCTTCCAACCTTCACACACCGTGTCTTCATGGAGCTCGCACTCCTTGTGCACAGGAGCATCGTCGTGCTGGAACAGTGTTCGGGATTCTTAGTTCTTATGGACGTTCTATACAACCGTGTGCTTCCAACTTTGTGGTACCAGTTTGGGGAAGAACCGCATATGGGTCTGTATAGTGTAGGTGTGTAGCAGGTCTGTCGTGCTGTCAGTGTTGCAAGTTGTGCTGTTTTACTGATTCGAACTGTTTTTCTTTGCGTCCACTTCCCACTGACCGTGGGTGTCAGGTCCTCAGCCAGACAATGGACGTTTTTATTGAAAACAACGGGTTTTTGTTCTCTTCTCCTGCTTTCAAGGTCAGCGAGCACTTTGCTGTTGCCTTGGTTTGTCTGGTTTTGTACACGCAGGTGTATTGGCAAAGTCTCAGTCTGACTCATCACCACAGAACCAAAAAAAAAGATCCATCCCATTTTCAAGCCCTTGTAGACGAGGATGTGGACTAGCCTACGCTCCGATGTTTATGTTCTTATCACCGGAGCAGGTGTTCTGAGTGCTCAAGGAGCCCATCATTTGGAAAGCCAAAGGTCATCTAAGCAGACTTTTTAATCAAAAGGAGAAAAAAAAAAAAGATGACTCAATTCTAGACACCTGACTTTCAGAAAGCAGATAAACAGCTTTCAGGAAAAAGAGGCAGAAAGATACAGAATTAAATTCAGAGCTAGAGTGAGTTAGGATTGTGTGAACATGAGCCGTTACGATAGAAGATATAACGTATTAGAACGAGCGCATTAATATAAACCCCTCACTTCATTTACAGCTGGAACTGTACTCTCAATCCAGTTATAATTCGAGAACTCAACGGCACTGTAGTATAAACTATTTTAAATTATTTTAATGACCAAGTAGCGGAAATAAAGGCTCATGGTTTCATTGCAGTCTGTTCATCCATCAGAAAGAGACACGCTTCCTGAGCTCCTGACATCACTGCGGAGGTGCCGAGGCAGTTTAGAAGCTTCGTTAGGGATTTCGTTCGTTACCTGTTAAAAAAAAAACACGGACACGCCAGATCGAAAGTATGTTCATCAACGTCTTAAAGACATTGCGATAAAGTCACGATTTGAAATTGGATTCTAAGGTAAAATGTAAATAATGGAATTGATGCCAGTGTATTTCTCATTCCATCTCATCCATTTCTCAATTCTTATCCGTATTAATAAGTAGTTTCTATCGACAAACAAGTCTTACAGTAGTTACTCAAAATGACCACGCCCCCAGCGAGGAGTCTGGCCTATTTGGAAACGTGTCAAATGTAAAGTTTCATCAGGAATACTATTAAGAAATTAAATAGACATAAAATAGAATAGATATCAAATTTGTTTTGTATTTAAAGTGTGATTTTATTTTATTTCATTTATTGTTGAAACGTGATGAAACTTTCTATATTATTCTGATTATTTCAACAAGAGACTTACTGAGCTTGTGCGGTATAACGATGTAATCGTCTCTATGGGATTTCACTTTACACTCCTGTAACCTGAAATGATGTAAATGACTGTTTTCCTGTTCCTTCTTTTAAGGCTCATTTCTGGATAATAAAATCGTTTATCATTATTTTTATTTTAAAAACACTCAATCACGGTCAGGGAAAAAAATCAATATCTCAGAAGCCTTGTAGTCACCGAGACAGCCACCGCTTGGCTAGTTATGAACAGTGCACTAGACATGTTTTGATGAATGTCCACGGGATTCATTACATCAGGTCCCATCGGTACCAGTGTCCAAAACAAGGGGCTTTATTTAGAGCTGCGGAACTCCAGAAGTGGACTAGGTCTAGAGAGTATGTGTTTTGGTTTCTTCATGCCCTAAGGCCAGGCTGAATGAGGTCTTTATATTAATAACCCTGTGCACTTTTTACACACTGTGACATTCAGCAACAACCAGTCTCCGTAATTATGGTTAAGTAAAGATGCGGAAAGAGTGGCGTAAGCGTGGAAGAGAAAAAGAACAGGTACCGGGGCAGATCGGTTCAGGGCTGTTAGTGGCATTGTATTAATCTGCGTCAAAAGCCTGTTGCTTGGAAACCCTGAGCAAGGCCCGTATTTTTAGTCCACTAGCATAGCAGGAATGCTTTTTTTTGTAATGGGGGGTCTACTTAAAAAAAATAATCTTGCATGAAGCACTCCACTGTACCTACAGCTGAACAGTTTGTGAGTGGCTTGTTGTTGAGTACAGAACATGGACGTGTTTTTCTTTTAAAGTTCAGTAACCGGTAATACAGTAATATAATTCATGTGTAAAGATTGTGGAGGAAATGCTGGAGGAACATTGTGCTAGACTAATGGAAATCGTTGGTAAGGAGCCTATTTGTATTCACAGAATGTTAAATGTTTCTTTTAATACTTAATACACGGTGACGACGCCTTAAAAGCAACCAAAACATCAGACAATATCAAGATCCAGCACAATGACTTGGACGCTGCAGGATCTGACCCAAAGAACAAGCAGTGACTCTGTACATAATGAGATGGAGGCTACTCAGTCACTCCGATAATAATACTCGACACCCTTGTTTTTGATTGGGGAAGGACTAATACGGTTCATTTCCTAAACAGGGATTAAGGAACACCCTGGCTGATTGTACTAACATAATTCGATGAGATATAACTTTACAAAATCCCTGGAGAGACAGATCATTAAACGGACATTTAAAGAGGGAGCGTTATTGCTGATGATAACGACTGCTGAACTGGTCGCATCGGATGTCTCCTGGCATGTCCTCTGAGAGGATTACACCGAACCCACTGCACCGAAAACTCTTTATACGCAGGGATAACCCAATATTATTACAAGCTTCAGTGGAAACTGAACTGCTGGAGACATGTGAACGTGAGAAGATTTCAGACATTAACGTCCAACAATTACTTACAGTAACGGTGGTCATTAAGAGCTACCTCGATGCTTCTGAAGCTACCGAACACAACCTACCTCGTCCTTTCCCTGTGCTCCTGGGACTTTTTCCCAGCAAAGGAGATTATACATGGGTTAGTATTGGCTCTGCGACAGCACTTTGCCAATAGGCTTTAAAGTTACAGCCTGTTATAGCTCTGAACATGCAATTAAATCCTAACCTGAGCAGACTGGTATTGAGTGCTGGGTCAGGGCCAGCTCAGGAGGCTAGGCTAAGGAAAGAGAGGCAGGTTGCTCTCTGTGCTCCCCAGTGCCATCTAATCCCAGGCTAACAAACTGCCACGGCTGGCCGCCCAGACAGGATATGAATGCCATCGAGAGGTCAGGGTGACTGAACACAGCCAAAGGGTCCCAGTGGCCAACTTCTTCTGCCAAGCCATACAAAGGCTTGTGTATTATACTTCTCCCTTTGGATTTATCTGGGAAGATAAATGGGATGTGGAGTCACTTTGGGACAATTTAATTAAGCACGCTGATAAATATCCCAGTTGCATCAATTACTTTCAATTAGCGCATCTATACATGTCTATAAACAGTCGATGCCGTGTCACCTTTGCACTCGAGATCAGAAACCTTTAAACTGCGATTCAGTGAGGAATGTGATTACGGAGCACCGAGCCTGTCCAGACACTTCAGACATGGCCTTAAATTTAATAAACTGAAGAGAATCTTGAGTGATTCAGTGCCGAGTCACCCTTCCTCATTAATTTTCCTCCTGGACAAGAGCTGCTTGCTTCATCCAGGCTCTTCACCCGTCGCTTCTGTCGGACTGAACGAGTCCTCGATAAATCACGTCTCATCCGACAGGGAGGTGTGCAGGAATATACGTGTTATCAATGTGAAGCAAGGAGGACTGTAGAGGCACCAGATTTCACACCTTCCTTCTCAGTTTAGCCTTCACCTGGAATGTTCTGTATGACGTCCTTTCAAGTGTGTCTGCAAGATCCTTGCATCTGTTAAACGCTTACTACAAGGACACGACGGATGCGTGAGCCATATGGAGAATTCATTCACACCCCCCAAATTTCTCTTCCAGTAGCCAGCTCTCTCCAATCTATTGTACGCTTGAAAAAAACCTGACCTCCGACATGGAAAAGTGCAACGGGATGGTGATTCGGGAACACGAGCAACATCCACCTTGCCCAAGTTCCATGTTCATTACAAGCAAAGATGAACAAGGCGGTCGAGTCGAGTTGCCGTCCGGGTTTTTCCAAGCCGAAGCACTCCGACGTACTTAGATCGGAACTCGGGAATATCGACTTTTCCGAGTTTTGAGTAGAATGGATTGCAGCATAACACGTGCTTCCTCTGAGACACTTC
Source organism: Ictalurus furcatus (assembly GCF_023375685.1). Lineage (NCBI taxonomy): Eukaryota > Metazoa > Chordata > Actinopteri > Siluriformes > Ictaluridae > Ictalurus > Ictalurus furcatus. The sequence goes on along the minus strand of NC_071272.1, from coordinate 24,318,899 downwards.
AAACTCAGATCCGTTCAAACTGCTGCTCAGGCTGCGTCACATGGCTGCGTAACACACTCTGAGCAAAGCGCTATCCGCCCTCTTCCGCATACGCAACCTCACAGATGCCTACGATTGGCTAGTGCCGCTGTGATTGACAGTGGAGAAAGAGTATGCCCCTCCCACCCAGACAGCACGGCCACTCTCGAGTACACGCACTTCTGTTGTATTATATCTATCCATCCTTCCTTTGCAATGTATTGTGATAAGCGTTATTTCAGGTTGATATGAACAGGAAGTGCAGTTTATATTAATAGAGGAAATAAGTTTAACGGAACCCGAGAGTGTGACCCTTACATGACGCCTGAACTCATCAACAATGAAAAAGGAAAACTCATAAACACGTCGGCGCATTGCGAAATGGTCTACATTTACGGGCTGTTCTGGTCCCTGTGCTCTTTCTGCTGTAACAGAACACCTGATGAAATAGGTCGTGTTGTGAGGGAAATGTGTAAAAGGAGGAAAAAATACTTTCCACTCACCAGCAGGGAAGGAAAATTACTTCATACTTCATTACTGTACTTACGGATTATTTTGGAGGAGTTGTACTTTGCTCAGATCTTACTGAAACTGAATACATGGATTTTTACTCGAGTAAATTTACAAAACAACAAACAAAACGCATCATTTTTGTTCCGTATATTTTCATTAAACCTTCATGACACTAGTTACAAATCGTGAGATATTTTTCTACACCAATCGAATCAAAATTTCTAATTTTTCAAATGAAGCTGTGTAAAACTATGCTATGTGGTCTCTGTGAGCTAATGTTCTGTTTCGCTGGATTTACCGAGGCTGGATTCGCCTCCCGCAGAAAAAAATTAATAAAACTTCGCCAACAAATTTAAGAAGCACGTTAACGTGAGCTAATTTTAAAGTTTGGCGAATTTGCTAGCTAGTTGTTTTTTTTTGTTGCTAAGGCCACCTCGTTAATTCTGACAGTTATTAAACGTTAGCTATGTAGCAAGCCGAATACTTCCCAAAACGTCCCAAAGATCTGACAAGATAATTAAAAAGTCATGTTAATTTTTGTCCAAAGTATTTACTTTTACTCTTGAATAGTCGAGTGTGTTCAAATGTCGATAATTTCACACTTTCTACTCACAAGTAGATTTTCAGCTCCAGCTACTTTTAACCAAGTAAGATTTTGAAACAGTACTCATACTTTTACTTAAGTACTGTTTTTAGGTACTTTTTCCTTCCCTGCTTACAACTGTATCATGATATACTGTCGTAACATAACACGAAAAAATCTCAACTCTGAGTTTGTTCAAGTCGCTTCGTGAAACAGGCCTCAGGTTGCGATTGAAACGGAGTAAACAAAAAAATACACTGGATGCTAATTGGCTAATCATTAGCATTCTGTACCAGTTCTGACTGCAAGGGATGTGCTTTCCCAAACGCTATCGTTGTAGTGATGAACACAATTTAATTTGATTTATTGTTTTGTATTTTGTAGTGAAAGCACTCAGATGTAAATGGTTTATCCACCATCTCCTTAAACATAAATTACTTCAGTTCCTCAGATACAGATTGGACTTGCAATCCAACGAAGGAACAAAACTAAACGGTAGTCGATCCCGTGTGGGAGGACTGTATCTAATCAGCAGGAGGACACAGTCTTTTTTTACTGTAAAAAAAACAACACCGTTTTTGTCGTTATTGTTGTTGTTGTTGTTGTAGGGTCTTTGGCACGTTGATTTTTTTTCTTCTTGTCCTCATCCTTCATCTAAAATTAGCCGAAGTGCTTATGCTTGCAGATTTAGCAACTACTTAGCAAGGAAAATCCCAAAGCCATGTTAAGATGGTCCTGCAGACAAATTTATTTCGCTGAGGCGGTATCATTTCCCTTGGCACACGGTGAACGTATGGATTTATGTTCTTCGATTTTTGTGGCGGAGTACTTTTAGGATTAGTGACATGTGTGTCAGTGTGAACTGAGGCCTGAGGACTCCACAGAGGAGAAATAATGCTGGGGAACATTTTAAAACTCTCATTCACTATGCAAGACTGTGCTTCACAATCAGGGAAGCTGGACTGATGCTTAGGGGTAAAACAGCCGTGAATCTCTCATGTCTCCATCTCAAGTCATGCGTAGATTTTTAAGAGTCCATGAACGTTCGTCATGCAATACTCCTCTAGTATACGTGATGTACACTCTCTAAATATACGATGTCTGTTGAACAGTTACTTGTCAAATGATATACACTATACGAACATTGGCCAGATGTTCCACTCTTCTGGGAAGGCTTTGCACTAGATTTTGGGGCGTGGCCGTGGGGATTCGTGTTCATTCAGCTACAGGAGCGTTAGTGGGGTTGAGGTCAGGAGCTGATGTTGATGTTGATGTAAGGAGACTCCAGTTCCAGTTCATCCCAAAGGTGATGAGTCAGTGGGGTTGAGGTCAGGGTTCTGTGCAGGACACTCGAGTTCTTCTACCTTCTTCTAACCTTCACACACCGTGTCTTCATGGAGCTCGCACTCTTTGTTATCCAGTTATTCAAAGCGTAGTGCAATATTCATGATCCATATGGTTTAATGGTTCCATTACTTCACTCTCACACGCCAGACAGACCTACCTCACTGTTAAATGGCCATTCATACAAATTGAGTCTAGACTGAGCCTGTCATGACAAATTATAACAATAATAAGAATTTCTTCAGTGTCTGTCAGCTCTGTTTAAGAATGCTGCAGTGTTAGCGTCTATTGTGACATGCTTTAATGCAGAGAAATAGGCTTAGAGCACCTGGCTGAGGCTCAATTGTCTTTCTGATGACATGGTCCTTTTCACCTTCGCTAGACTGACAAACATGGCTGATGACATTCCTGAACTGAAAAAGAAAAGAAAAGAAAAGAAAAGGAGGACGAGAACAAAGAACAGAATGAGAGTCCTCATTTCGCAGAGCCATGCTGTACACAAACTCCTCTTTAATTCATAAACAAAGATCATCAAACGGCTGCCTAGACACCGAGAGCGTTTTGTCTGGATCCAACCCTACACTAGATTAGATTATCTAGATTCCCTTCTCATAGCAAAACAAAGTACAACAACGACGTAGCGCACGACCTCATGAAACAACCCAAACGCCCCACTTGTAGTGAAAAAGGAAACGATTTTTCCTACATGGATATTTCATATCGTGTACTGAATATAACATTTCCAATTACTAAACAAACGAAAGCTACATGAACAAACAGGTCACGCGTTACGCATAGAGCACGTTTATTACGACTTCCTGTTATCATTCGTCGACATCTGCTAGGAAAGATTATACACGCCAGTCTGCTAATGTAAGCATTGAATACATAAACACAGTGTTCATAGGGTTGAGCAATATGTCGATATAATATCGCTATCATGATAAACGATGTCACGACACACTTTTCAGGGATATCGTGGATATCGTGGTATCTTTTTGCAATTACAAACTGAATGTTCGCAGCCGATCTGATGGTAAAAAACTCGTTAAAATGTGTGCTCCCGCTCAGTCATACATACAGCAATTCCTTTCTTGTTTTTGAGCCGTTGTATTAAAATATCAATAAAAACATGCAAAATGCACCCGAGTCTTTTGCTGGAATCTATACGTTGTGATATACTGTGCTGTATATTGTGTAATGTAAAAAATACCCCCCCCCCCAAAAAACAAACCAAACAGATTCATTTCAATCCTAAATTTTGTGTAAAAATTCAAACGATTGTAACTACAGAAAAAACAAGTTTATAAATGATATTTGTTAGAGTATTTTTAACAGGAAACTACTTTTTTACTCCACATGTGTTTGCTATATTATCCTATATCCGTTAACGCAGGTGAGGTATTCACAGTCTGATGCGAGTGCAGAGTAAAGAGTAATCATAAGCAACACCTCCCAAAAACTGGTCGCTATGTGGACCGGAGACGTTAAACATGGCCCCTAGGTGTGCTGTGCTGGACGTGATGGTACTGTACACCTTCCCGGGTGTGTATTATTCCCGCCTCGCACTCCGCGACCAAGACCAGGATAACGTGTTTACTAAAAATGATGACAATTACAGTAAGATCTTCTCCAAAGGCCAAAATCTTTATCGCGCTCGTTAGGCGCTTGTTGCGCAACACACATTTATACAGTTTTACAGTTAACACTTAACACTGTCTATGAGATTTTTATTACACAAGCTTAAGGGGCTTACAGTCCAAGAGCTCCTGCTTTTAATGAAACACTCATTTAGAGTCTCATTACGATCTGAGAGCAAGAAGTTAACGAGATCTACAAACACTACGGTTTTCGCACCGAGTCGCTAGTCATATTTTGCTAGGTCTGGGTGCAAAAACTTCAGACTGTGAGGTGTGTGTGTGTGTGTGTGTGTGTGTGTGTGTGTGTGGTTAATGAGAAGCAGGTGGGTGCAGGATTGTAAACGATAGGCTGACATTTATGTTGCTACGGAGACAAGTTATTAATTGTGAGAAATGTCGTATGCTGGGAGCAGGAAAGGAAAGTCTGACGTCTAATCTGAATGTTGGAATTAAAACACAGCAGGGAATGCTACTCTAGGAAAATAATCAATGACGGGGTCAAAGTTGATGTCGACTGAATTGATTGTTTTCTGATGACAGCACACCTCAGTGTTGTGTTTTATTCTCCTTACACCACGGCAATTTGCCAAACCATTTCCTAGAGTTTTCCTTCATTAAAGAACGACATGGACGTGAATGTTGTGGAACATCCAGGAAACAAGTTAGTTCCTGTTCTCGCTTACTTTACAGCAGCTATAAACTGTCGTTCCCGCTCTTTTTTTCTCTGTCTTGAAACGAATAAGACGAAAACATGCTGCTCGTCACGTTACTCTTAAATCTTTTCGCTGTCGTGATCTGCGTCTCGAATCAACACTGAGACGGCGGGCTACACTGGTGCAGCAGGATATTCAGGATCGTAAAAAAAAATGTCTAACATAACATAACAGCATGTGATGCTCAGCGACATTTCAAAACATCGGCACGCAAAATCCATCAATATTTCTATTATTTGTAAAGTAGATGAATGTAAACAAAAGAGGAGGTTGTGCGTTGCCTTGGCGACCTCGTTTGTAAATCAGGTGACCCCACGTGGAGGTATAACCCCTGCAATAAGCGCTAACGACGTTGTTGATCCGGAGGTTCTTTATTGCAGTGACATAACGCTATTCGAGCTATCGATACGTCATCGTATCGCGTTATGAAATTGTTCGTATTAACAATGAGAGATTTTTTTTTATACGTAAAGGAAAAACATGGCTAATGCCATGACACAGTGAAAAAAGAAAAAAAAAAAGATAACGTTTTTTTTTTTTTTATCTGCCCAGCCCTGATGAACAGTCCAGACAAAATCCATATCCTAGGAAGAATTACAGCTGGTACGTCGGATCATCCGTCGGACCTCGCGGTGCTGCGTTCAACGCGCCCACTCGATCCGTCTCATTTTAATACGACAGTAAATCAAGCAGACAGTTTAAAACTCCTGCACGCAAAACGAAAGGAGGAGGTAGATACATCACAGGCCTCTACAATAAAATCATGTCTCGACACATAGCTGTCATCAGACATCAACGTCCCTCTGCTCTGAGGTGCACTCGCTCACGTCCTGATTCTAACGTCATTCTCAACTGTGCGCGTGAGCACAGGAAGCCGAGGCTGGAAGAGAACTATCACACTTTGCGATGCAACTTGCGGAGCATTTTGTGCTTTTTTTTGGCGGAAAATTTCTCGAATCTGTGAAATCTGCAGTTGCATGAAATTGTCCATCACTTGTCTTTCGCAGTGATGCTTTTTTTTTGAAAATGAGTCCTTTCAGTTGTACCCATGTTCGACGCACGTGAATCGACGACGGCTTTGGCTGACGTGACGACGTCATGTGACGCGCCCAAATCCACGGTCTTTTCGAAAAATGGCAAGCTCCTCCAAATATCGCCGAGTCCGCTTCATTTCTGCGAACAGAAAATGGTGGAATCCTGCAGGGACGGATTAACTGAGGAACGATGACGACGAGACAGATCAGGACCATTTTAAAACCCAGTATGAAGTACGAGTGATGTTTTACGCACCAGTTATTTGCGCTCTTTCACGGATTACTGCATTCATCTGAATTGTTGTCTTCTAAAATTCACGCCAAGATTTTGTCCCTTTTCCGTTTGGATTTCTTAATTCACTAAACATCTCAGTTCTTGCTTGACTTATACATTTGACTTACTTCGAGTTTTAAATATTAGCAAAAGCCTCAAGCACGTGTAAAGAAACGCTGTAAAGCAAACCAAACACGCCTTCAAAAATAACGACATTAAACATTTCTACATAAACAACAATCCTAGTATAAAACGCAGCAAACCGCAATAAACTAAACAACGACACTACTCTCTTCTGCTTTTTTATTTGAACGCATCAGCGGTCTCAGGTACACTTTGTACAGTTTTATAAAGAAACTGGATGTTACATTTTTCTAATCATCTTCTTAATCATCTTCGTTTGGATGCTTTGTCACACTCGCTGCTGTTGCTGCGTGCAAATCCTGTTTATCTGTCTGAGACGTGGTCTATTACGGATGTACTATGGTACTTCATGTACTGATCTTTCTGTAACACTCGATATTTTTTGTTAGAAAAGTAATGCTTGGCAATCTAAAAGCGATTTTTTTTTTTTTTTAACTGACACAATAATGCAGAAGCCATAAAAATAAAAAACAGACAAAAACTAGAACGCCTAAGACTTTTGCATAAGACTGTAAAGTGTTTAATACAGAACACAACACAGTATTATACATCGTGTCCTATAACTTTTGACTGGCAGGATATGTTAATGTAGTTTGCTTATCATCTGGTTGAAGGTCATTTCCAAAAAATCCAGGACAAAAATCAAATTTGAGGGCGGATGAATAGCTCCCACTGACTCAGACTGTCCTTTTCACACAGTGTGTGTACACAGAAAGCCCCTGGGGTACATTATAAAGGTCAATAGACTTGAATTGCCCAGCTCTTTTTACAGCAGATAGGCACATCGCTCTGGACGGCTGCTGGCCGTTCCAGCAACAAATCCAATTCTTGAATTCATTCTTCAAAGGCTCTTCAGTTCACACTGCTACGTCTGGACCAGGGGCTTCCAGCGTCCGACTCGTTTTGAGATTTACTTCAACACTCACCACTGCTGAAAAGGCATTACTCTCAAACCTAACCTACCCTAACCAAACCTACCAGACATTTTCTCTATACAAAACAAGAAGACTTTCTGAATGCTTTGAGACGTTTTTAAAATTCAAACCCTAAGATTAATAGGGAAACCGGTTAGTGTTAGTACTCAATAATGGTCTAGACTCGTACATGAGGATGCGATTTGAGACACAAACGCTGGTTTTGTTTGGTCGTGTGGACGCATGGTGTTGTACTGCCCCCACTGTTTATGTTGGTATTGCAACGTACGGATACGCAGTGCTCATTTCCGAGGATGTGCACAAGCATCACTCATAAGCAAGAGTAATCTAGAATTAAGTGTAAATGAATGTACAGATATGTATGTGTGTGTGTGTGTGTGTGTGTGTGTGTGTGTGGTCGTAGAAGTTTATTTCATTGTGGTCACGGGTGTCAAACAAACTCGGTTATTCAGGTTGGTTAGTTTTTCCTAATAGCGACGTAAGCAAGTAATCGCAAACAGATATTCACAAATATTCAAACGTAATTTTAAAAAAAAAAACAGAATTTGGATCAAAAATGTATTTTTTTTCCAGCATTTATGGCTATTTGTAAAAAAAAATAAATACAAATCAGAAGTGCAGGTTTTCCAGACTATCGTACATATTTTGTAGTGATACAGTGCTGTACCTGATGTGCTATAACAAACTGTAAAGACTGCGTACACATAAACAAATAAAAAACTGTACAAATAAAGTCATCCGAGTCAGGACGCACCTCATAGTGTACAGCAGGGTCCCGTTGTCCACCAGACGCAGGAGTTTATTAGGAGTAGTCATGTTGTGAGCCACCGACTTTTTCCCGTTGTGGAAGAAGGTATCCGGAGTCCAGATCTTGCTGGCCAGAAGGTTGTTGAGAGGAAGAACCTGCATGGGCCCGTCGAACTTCAGCCTCTCGTCCCTCCAGCTCTGCCGAAAGAACACGTCGATGGTGTACTCCTGGAAGAGAGAGAAAAAATGAACCAGGGCGGGTCCTTCTCTAAAAATAAATAAATAAATAAATAAATAAATGAAAGACGCCTTTGATGACCTGTAGTGGAAAATGCTTGAGTAATTGCTATACATAAAAACTATTTAGGCGTATTTATACTTTATTCCAGTGGAATACTTGTACGCTTACTTAATTATATTTCAGAGAATTTTTTTTTTTTACTTCTTACTCCTCATATTTTTTTTTATTTAGACCTTTTAAACCTTTCGACACATGAGCTATACTTTCACTTAAGCATGATTTCTCAGTACTGTTTCCGCCCCTGATGATGACTTTCTCTGCTCCACTGATTTAAAGCCCTCTAAGCTACAGAGTCTGGAGCAGGATGAGTCACGACGACCTCTCCTACACACTCCATTCTCCAAAATGACTGGCCTTGATTAGTCAAGATTCTCGCCTGACCTTTTACTTCAAAACATCCCTGCGTGTTTTTTTTTCCTACGGGCATGTTGATGAGCGATCCTTAAGGCACACTTAAAAAGATCACACTCGTATGAAGATGTTTCCTCAGCCACCGCTCGGAGTACAAAACAAGCCATTTAAAATATATTTCTCCATACAGTCGATACGGAGATGCCATGGAAACGTATAACTTTAAACCGACTGATCCTCCACTCGGTCTTCTTCAGCATTTTAGAGCGGGAGCGAGAGAAAGAGACGAGGCTATGCTGTGAATACCACCATGCTCAAATGACCTTGGGCTTTTCTTTTTCTTTTTTCCCTGAGGTGACCCAGGAGTTTTTAATGGGACTCGTATAAAAGGCATCCACAGTAGAGCTCATATGAATTACAAATGAAACCATAAGTGCAAGAATCCACTTAAATAGAATCGATTTAATTGCGTTCGTTTCCTGCGTCATGTTTAACTCTCGCCTCGACTTATATAACACACTTACGTAGAAAGTACACTCGTATCCATCGCTGATCGCTCTAATGGCTTCCAGACGGAACAAGAACCTGGTCCGTTAACTTTAAAGACACTTGTATGGCAAAATTTTGTTGAGTTAAAAAAGAAAAAAAAAGAGATGGTTAATGTGTGTGTGGTTGAAACCAGCGTGCTGTATATGCAACACCGTTAGCATTAGCATACATACGCGATATCACACACGAACACGTTTTACACACAGTCTTAACCCAGAAAAATCTGATGCATTTAACGTCCTACGTTTTTAGTTTTATTTCAGATACAAATATTTTCCTGCAAATGCAACAGAAACGTTCATTTCTACCGGTCTTCCGGCATTTTCCGTAATAACGAACACCACACTGTGAGCAGTGCAATACTAATTATCCTGATGAGACCTACAAGGTTTTAGGAGACATTTCAGGATTTTTTATTGTTAAATTATTTACAGCTCAATTAAATGGTTTTATAAGATCAATGTTTTGTTCTTTTATCAGTAAACTACTCGAATTGGCGAAATCGCAATCGCTCGAAATAGTTTTGCGCAGTCTTTCGCCATGATGTTTGCCGGCAAACGAGACCTTTTAGCTGTACTCATGTCCGACGCAGGTGAATTGAAGAGGGCTTTGGCTGACCGCGTGTCGTGATGACATCACACGACGTGTCTCGGCCCGAATCTGCAGAAAATCTGTGATAATTTTGAAAAATTGCACACGCCTCCGAATATTGCGGAGATTGTTCGAGTTTTCATTCGTTTCTGCGATGGCGAAACCCTGGAGGAACTGATTTCTGACCCAAACGCGTTATAGTTCAATCTTACCTCTTAAATCAATACCCAAACACGTAAATTATCCCGTAATTTAATCAAATCTTTATAATCTCCTTACCATCAAAAATCACATCAAACCGAAAAATAGTGTAGAATGAACCTATTTAAGCTTCACTGAACTCTACATTCTAAGCCAATTGAGATAATAAACATTTTAAAGCTAAAACAACAAATCATCTTGACAGTGGAGAACCAGAAGCTTGTGCTGCTGTATATAAACATAATGCAAATAAATTATAATACAGATATTATGTTGATTATATTCTCTACATGCATATGCTCATTGCACTCCACGGTACTTCCTGCGTCTGCAGCGCACTAAAGTTTGATAAGTGAGCCAGAACAGACAGAATATTTGATTGTTTTAGTATAATTTAATATTTTCGTGCCTTCTCTCTGAAGCGAAAAAAGAAGCACACATTGAACCTGCCCCATTTTTTTTAGCCCTGAATATTTTTAACTTCTATACTAACTTTTAAATACTAAATCAGAGAGTCCCAGTAAAGCTTATCAGAGAAATGATAACTTATGTTAGCCTCTAAAGAGACCAGGATGGTCGGGATGGTGATGGAGTCCACGTTCTTATAAAACCGTATAAGGATAACTTTTGGTTGTTGGTGCCAGATGGGCTGGTTTGAGTATTTGAGTAATCTCCAGGGATTTCACACACAACAATCACTAGTTTACAGAGAACGGTGCGGAAAATAAAAAACATCCCGTTCTGCACGCAGAGATTCCTTGTTGATGAAAGAGTACAGAGAACTGACAGGAAGGCTAGGGTAGCTCAAATAACCTCTCTCTCTCAAACAACCGCGGTGAGCAGAAAAGCATCTCAACATGCCAAACCTTGAGCTGGTTGGGCTACAATAGCGAGCAGAAAAGCACATCGGGTTCCACTCCTGTCAGGCAGGAACAGGAATCTGAGGCTGCAGTGGGAATCATGAATCCATGGACCGAACCTGCCTTGTGTCAACAGTTCAGGCTGGTGGTGGTGATGTGATGGTGTGGGGAATGTTTTCTTAGCACACATTAGACCCTTTAATACCAATGTAGCATCGGTTGAACCCCACAACCTGTCTGAGTATCTTTGCTGACTACGTGCATCGCTTTATGGCCGCAATTTATCACTTTATAACGCTACTTCCTGTATGATAACGTCACAAAGTCGTCTCAGACTGGTTTCATGAACATGACACGAGCTCAGGGAATGTCACCGGCCTCCTCGGCCACCAGATCTGAATCTTTGGAACGTGGTAGAATGGGAGATGAACGTGCAGCTGAAAAATCTACAGTAATTATCTGATGCATGAAAATGAATGCTTCCATCACCTTGTGGAATCCATCCCATGAAGAACTGAGGCTGTTCTGAGAGGAAAGTGGGTCCTAGCCAGGATCAGTACGGTGTTCGGAATAAAGTATCCGATGATGAGCTTCTAAAATGATTGAATGTAGGTCCGTAGTGCAGGAGTTCTGGTTCGTGAAAAGCTTATTTATACTTAGTGACAAAATGGTTTCGATGAGTGAAATCACATTTATGACACTGGTCTCTGAACATATGAAGCATGACCAAATATACGGCCTACGAACCGAATCACTCTTCCATCCTGAGACGTCCCGGGGATCTTGATATTTTGCCTATTGCATTAACACCAGAAATGCCCTGTGTTTAATTCATATTCAGATATAATTAATACCCAATTCCACGTCGTTTCAGATTCAGCGCAGGTAAAAACAAAAATGTGCTCTTTCGAACGGCTCCCAGAGGCAACATGCTGAAGATGGACTTGTACCTCTGGTGACATAAACGCTGTTCTCAGCATCACTGTTCTGTCTATTCCAGCATCTCTCCCTTTGTGTCGATTATCAGACACTTTTTGTGCTCAAAGCTAAACCTCAAATCACGCAAGTCCTCCGAGTCCTCTGAGCCACACGGTACGTAGATAAAAAGTCCAAAAAGCACAAGAAAAAGCAGTATTTTCTGCCCCTCCGTTGATTTCTTACTAAAGTCTCTTTAGTGTTTCCTCGCTTTCAAAGACACTGAATCTCATCATGCTCCTCTAGACGTTTGTTGTTATGCAAACTATTTCTTTTTAAATTGCAATAAATAAATACATAAACACCACTGCTTCAAATCTTTTGATTAATTATGGCTAACTAAATATAATTAACAAAGTGCTCGTTATGACGAGGAAAGCGCAGTGAAGGTATTCGATATAAATAAGTGTACAGTAATTTTAAAGAGTCACTTCGTTCATCCTAATTAACGCAGCAAAAAAAAAAAAAAAAAAAAGATCTTAACGGTAAAAGTAAACCTAATAGTTTGGTCACTTATAAACCAATAGTCTGGGTAAAGAAGCAGACGTAAAGCTAGGTTAAGAATAACCGAACGTAGAGAAGGTGCTATATCAACCCTTCGTTGGGATACTAACTGTTTTTAACTCAACGTTCATTAGTGAGGAATTTCTATTCCCAGCATATAACCCAACACCTTCGTTTCTCGGCGTGTCCACCTCCGGAGAATCAATTCCAGGCCCCGAGTTTGACAGCCAATGGCTAATCCGTGTTTTCTCTTCTTTTAATAGGAAAGCTTTGGTTTGTTACGTGAAAGACGTCAAATGAGTGCAGCCTCGAAGTGGGATTCATTTAAAGATCAAAAGCAACACACATGAGCTTATCCATGCATGACCAAGTGGATTTCGCTTCCAGCTGTGCACGGTGAACTTTGTTTCACTAATTTATGAGGGAAAAGGCAAACAGGAGAAAGGAGAAATACTGCTTCTGCCTCATCCCCTGCCTTTACGGAGCGATAGCCGCTGACCTAATTCCTCAGGAGTGTGTGGTGTTGGCGTGGAGGAAGGGCAGACCTCAGTGTGTCGTGATAAACCCAGTGATGGAAGTGAAGGAAGCCCTCGATTCCATCGTGTTGGGAGATAAACGTGATGTTGGATTTTGTTTGACCGTTCATGTCAATTCGAGTTTAGAAAACTTTAATTGGTACAAACCATTAGAAACTTGGGGAAACCCAAATGTGCCTTTAAAACCCGTAAGCCGATTAACATATTAACGAGACGCTTTCTATTACGTTATCGTTTCTATAGTAACAGCCCCTTCACTCACATCGTCCGAGACTAATATAGACTTTGTTTAACAAAGTAAAACATACGATCGTCGATATTGTGAAGCTTTCAGTCAGGAAATGGTCATTTAAAAATTACGGAAGGAGTCTCCAGTGTCAGTCAGTAATCTTCAGGAAGAAGGAGTTTTTTCTGTCGTATTAACTTCAAGAGAGAGAATTTAAAGAGAGGGCTGGTCAGGGAACGACTGTTTATCGCTGCTTTAATGTACGCGAGAACAGGAACTAACTCGTCGTCACATTAACAGTTAAAAAGTGTCGTTCGGTAATAAATGAAGTTGCTGTGATATAAGTGGAATAACACACTATTCCTCATCACCGACTACGTTTACATGATGGACAGCAGTAATCTAATTATTGACCTTATTCTGAATAAGACAGTATTCTGATTAAGGTGTTTACATGAGTATTTTAGAATACTCCTTTCATGTTCCCGTTTTACATGTTATAGAACAGAGATCGATTAACGCCACATGTCATTACGTCCCCACGCCACGCCGTCCGACGTCCCTCCAGAATATCACGTACCGACATAAAGTTTTTTGGGTGTTTCATTTTTAATTTTACAAAAGCTTTGAGTGCGGTTAATTATTAGTCGTGCTATACGTGCAAATAGACGACTGACTGAAGCCGTGGGCTGCGTCCCAAACCGCGTACTTACCTACTATATAGTATATAGAAATACACGTATTTTGCCTACTATACAGTAGGTAAGTACGCGGTTTGGGACGCAGTCATGCTCTCGTTTGCCGTCAAACGGTTGAGCGCTGCCGTGTGTGTACGTGTCCTGTCGCAACTCCCACACGACGTTAATAGTGAGATTAAGGTGTGTACGTGTCTATAATGCGACTAAAACAGAAATACTCCACACGTCTTAATCCGATTTGTGTTTACATCGAGTACGTCTTTAGTCAGATTAAGGTCATCAATAATCGCTGTTTACATGCTAGTTTCTTAATCAGAGTATCGTCTTAACAGGGTTAATATCGGAATATTGTCGTCCATTTAAACGTACCGAGTGTCGTATGTGTGTAATTCAATGTGAGGTTTTGATTTGTTTGCACAAATGCTCAGAGTTTCCACCTACTCGTGCTCATGCTTGGCAGAGAACACCACACAGTCTAATCTTTTCTTCCTTTTTTTTGTGCGTTCTACTTTTGTTATATAATGCAGAGGTCTATATTCTTTATCTACAAGCAATTAAAGCATGGCTTCAGAAAGCTCCTCTAACAAATTAGTAATTCCCCAAGATGTTGATGTAACTGTATCCTGATCCGCTGTAGCATTGCACAATTAATTAAAAAGAAGCGTTATCATTCTACCGTTTAATTTGTTCAGGCAATAGGATTGTTTAATGTGCTGCACGCCGTATTTTAGCAACTACTAATCAGTGTTTTAGCATCTCTATATTTTTAAAAAATCCCTCAGTATTTTAGCAAGTGCATCCCAAAAAGACCGCACAGCCTGCTCGTTTCTTTCCGTCCATATCACCACGCAGCCCAGAGAGTCTGTTAAACACGGCCATTTTGGCTTCGGGTCTAATTGAAGGGGGTTTTGAATATCTTCGCCTGCGCAGTCAGGGAGGATGAAGTGCACCGTCTGAGCTCGCTGGCTCGCTGTTTCTCAACATCACGGTGCTTATCTGCAGGGCACAGCCTGTGCGAGACTGACACAAGCGAGTGCAACAGCAACAAATAGGATGCAAGCTACCGCACAAATTGTGTTGGTACTTAGGTGTTCACGAGGCATGTTGTGTAGAAATAAAGCAGACAGGAGACACACAGCTGAGTTCACGATGTTATAACGTTAGAATTTAGGTAAATCATTTGTCGTACATGAGCCTACCGAGAGAAATAATTCATCTGAAATGGTCTGACATGAAGTTAATATTAAGTGCAATATAATATAATATAATCATTTATTCATCTCTACACTGTCACAATATCCAGTGACATTTACTTCTGATTATATTACATTATATTATATTACATTAATATTATATTAGCAGACCTGCTAATTTTCGTGCATTTAGCGTATCGGGTCCGCCGGTTAACATCAGAGTACGCTAAACAGGAGACGATCCAAGCGAAATATGACTCTGGAATGATTTGAGCAGTTTTTTTGATCTCGCCGAGAAGAACCGGAAGCCCCGCCTTCTTCCAGCGTCTCACGTGATCTTGACCGGACGCGTGTCGCGCTCTCGCTTTCTGTCACAGAGAATGTTTCGAGTTTATTAATGTGAAATAAAATCCATCAGTGTACGTTCGACTTGGCGAACAGGTTTATAGTTAGCATCAGTTACTATATTGAAAGAAAAATAAAGTCGGAAATATTTTACCTAAAATATATACATATATATATATATATATATATATATATATATATATATATATATATACACATATTTTCCCCCAAGGACTACAGCGAAGTGTCAAAACTAACACTTTACAAATCATGTTAACGCTGATGAAATACTAGAAAGCGATGAAATGCTTTTTCCCACCTTAAACACATTTGACAGACATGTCCAAACACTCAGCAGATGAACATTAGACACCGGATTTTGTAAAATCGTATCCAAAATGTACTCTTTTTCCCCCTGTTTACTTCACATTACTGCAGAATCACCTAATAATCCATCCTCCAGCTGACTTTTTGTGATCGTCTCTGCCTGCTAAGCAGTTCCCGACCGCACGGCTGCTAATAATATAACGCCCCCGCAACTCTCCGTACACCTGACGTGCTGGAAACACTCGCTTTCCTGTCTTCGTTTTTAGTTTGTTGGTTAAGACAAAAATCAATATCACCCAAGACATTAACAAGATTTAAGTGAAATATAACGTAACAGAACAGAGAGGGTGTGAAATAACATTTTGTTCTATTTACTGATTCAGACGGCATCAAAATGCGACAACACAATCAGTATACGCAATTTTCCATTACGCTGATCTTTTCCAAACAGTTCAGCAATTTGAACTCTCGGATTCTGGCACGAAGCGGCAATTATTTCTGATTATTCAGTGAGCTGGCAGAAAGGAGGGGAAAATCTTTTAGAAAATATTTCTCCAAGCCGGATAAAGGGGGACTGCGTATGTTGGACTGGAGGACAGAAAATGTCCGACGTCGCTGCCGATGCCTGAGCTTCGGATGTTGCTAAAATGGAAAAGTTTCTCTTAGAAAGCTTTCTATCACAGCGCCTAACAGCGTGGTTACTGCACAGATATTATAGACCTTGACCTTACAAACCATTATGGAGGCTGTAATAATGGCTGGGGGTTGTAAAGCTATTACAATTAAACAATTACAATCCCCATAACCAGCAGCGATTTCCAACGGGAACCTAATCAGAGTGCTCGAGTGTTAACAAAGGTACAATGCTGGAGTGTTATGAGAGAACCGAAATCGACGCCGTCTTTTTCCGTGGCGTTTCTGCACAGCCGAGCTGTGTATTGTACGTGATTTAGCGGAGATGATAATGGAGGCGTTTAGTAAGAAATATGGTTTTAATCACGAAGCCTCGTCACCTCGATCACCGATTATATCCAGGTTTAATTCCGGCAGGTGCGACGATCATCACCACGGTCCATAACGAAGGGAATTGCTCTTTGTGGAACGAAAGAACGAGACGTGTGCGGTTTTCCTATTCGCAGATCAGAGAGATGGAGTTTCTTTTTAGAAGAGAAGTGATCTTTGAAAATAAATTATTCACAGCTACGTCAGGAACATCCATCACTATTGAAATTAATTTACAACTCTAACGTTTCATCATTACGCCGTATCGACTCACACCTGCGTGGAAGTCAGTAATCGATGGAGCGGGGATCGTTAGCGCTCGGGAAAATAATACACCAGATACGTTTATGACAGGTCTGAACGATCCAGGGACGTTGTTTTCTAACCGGATTTGCTTCGAACGATGCAGATGATGAGATAAAAATGGAACAAAGAGCGAATTCGCAGATTATCTCTATGGACGGTGCATGTTTAATCCAGTCAGATGAGACGTCTTCACCCAGCTAGCTTCTCTGTAAGCCATCGACGTCTCCGCACTAATGACTTATACTGATTATGTGACATTTGAAATTGAGTTCTTTGGGGATTGGCTCTGGTGCCCTGAAGATTATGATACAGAACGGTGACTGCGGTTTACTCTGCCTCACTGGAGTTACCACATCCGTGGTTTTAAAATAAAAAACGATTACAGAAGACGTTAGACTGCATGCGCATTCCACTGCGGTGTATTCATAACTGAAGCTGTGGTTTGGTAACCGGTGTAAATGTTTTATTTTTGTCAGATGGAAATAAAGATGGTTAGAGGCAGAGGACTGGCTAATGGCAGTAAACAAGCAGGAGATGCTAACAGAACAAATAAACAAATAAATAAATACGTTGTTCAGGAGAGACACTCCGAGTCTTAAGGGCCTTGCAGCTACACGGCTTGGATTTACATCAGTCAACATAATGACTTGTAGCCATGGCAACACAACATCAATTCTTGTGGATGCCACGTGTTAGACTTCACCGGTTAAGCTTTTAAGACTTATGCTTGCCCCCAAAAAAGATGAAATACTACAAGAGCGAAAAACAGCTCCAAATTATGAGAAATCAAAATCTCTGCAACAAATGCAGTAGCCAGTTAACCTGCCTCCAACCCGTCCTTGTTTAATTTTTCTGCTTATACACTCACCGGACGCTTTATTAGGAACACCTGTGCAATGTGAAAAGAAAAGTCATCTCAGTCACGTTGAAGTCATAGTTGAAGATTGGAAAGATCCCATCTTCGTCTGTCCCGTTTGGGCGAGTCTGTGCACTCTGTAGCCTCACCTCAGATTCCTCTTCTTGGCTGACGGGAGAGCAACCCGATGTGGTCTTCAGCTGTGGTAAGTCTGAGATGCTTTTCTGCTCACCACGGCTGTAAAGAGTGGCTATTTGAGTTACCGGACTCTTCCTGTCAACTAGAACCCATCTGGGCTCTCTCCTTTGACGTTTCTGGAGGGATTTTTTGTTTGTTTTTAGCATCATTCTGTTGATTTGTGCGTGTACTGTAAATCCCAGGAGATCAGCGTGTTCTGAAATATTTAATCTGACACCAGCAAAGTCACGGAAATCATAATTTCCCTCATTCTGCTGCTTAAGCCAATTTTCCACTGCACGGTACAACTCGACTCGACTCAGCTCGCTTTACTTTTCCACTGCATAACGTTAATGTTGTATTATGGAAGCCCTGTACAAATACACGCTCAGGCTGTATTCCAAACGCCTTTCCTGTTCACTGAACCCTATTAAGGATGTACAATAACGGCGTTCTAGAACCGACGCAGTGCTCAATATGATTTAGACTCCGCTGAACGCCTGCTTGGAAATCGGTAATGAGCGAGAGGTACAAATCCAAGACAGAAACCTTTGTTGTAATTTTATCTGTAATGAGATAAATCATACACAATTTATCGTACGTAAAGTATGAATCAAATGACACACATTTATTCAGGGCACAATACAGAACCGCTCGTTAAGGAGAATCCAGGAGGAAGATACTGCAGATTCCCTACTTCTTCAGTGCGTGGCTCACATTTAGTATCGGCTCGGCTCGCTCGGAACCTCGAGCAAGGTGGTACTAAAAAAAGTACCGGGTACCCGGTACTATACGCAGTGGAAAGCCAGCACCGTGCATTAGTGTGAATGTTAACTGAAACCTGTATCTGAAAGATTTTACGCATCGGATTAGATAACAGCACGAATGCGCAGGTGTTCCTAATAAAGTGGCTCAGGAGTGTATATCCTGAGTAAAGACAGATTGTGACGGATGTTGACAGACGATGCTTGCTTAACAATATCCACTGCAGTATTACAGGCTTATTATACAGCATTGTGTTGTCAGAGGGACTATTTTTAATTTCATATATGTCACTTTGTTTTGAAGTGAAGTTCATATAGAATAATTTGGAGAGAAACATAAACAGTATATGGGTTTTTTTGGGGGGGAGAGTCTGGGGAAGCAGGAAAACACTGACCCTGCTTCTTTTTCTTGCAATAAAAAATCTTTTTATTTTTTATTTTTTATTAATTCAGTCCCGGCCCAGGAGACGTTAAACCTCCTGATGTCAGCAGTAGCTTTGCTCTACAGTGCACTTTTGAAAGGAGCCGAGAATTAGCCGGGCTCTTGGGGCGAGCCTCTGACTGGCGCCGACACCCTCAGCATGCATCAGGGCTCAACATAGCACCTGGTTTAGATTAGACTCGTGTCACTTTCAACACTCCAGAGTCATCAGACACAAAGCCTGCAAGAAGGAAGTCTGAGCGAGTGAGGCAGAATGATGCAATAACTGAAGAGTGCTAACAAAACAAACAAATAATAGATGGAGGGGAGGCGAGGAGGGGGGTGTTAAAAGATAAAAAATAAAAGCCGAAAACAAAAAGAGGAGACAAAAATTAATGATGCAGAAATAACCTACATTCACAAGCGGCCCATTTGGCCTCATGGATTTAGAAATATTCTTTTATATACTTTTGCCACTCACAGATATGTAACACTGGATCATTTTCCTCAATAAATAAATGAATGAGAACATATAATATTTTTGTCTCATTTGTTTAATTGGGTTGTCTTTATCTACTTTTAGGACTTGTGTGAAAATCTGATGATGTTTTAGGTCATATTTATGCAGATATATAGACATTTCTAAAGGTTTCACAAACTTTCAAGCAGCATTGTAGCGGTTATGATGAATAAGGAAAAACACACGCACTGCGCTGGGGTTAGGGTTAGCTGGGTTAACAGACGCACTGCGCTGGGGTTAGGGTTAGCTGGGTTAACAGACGCACTGCGCTGGGGTTAGGGTTAGCTGGGTTAACAGACGCACTGCGCTGGGGTTAGGGTTAGCTGGGTTAACAGACGCACTGCGCTGGGGTTAGGGTTAGCTGGGTTAACAGACGCACTGCGCTGGGGTTAGGGTTAGCTGGGTTAACAGACGCACTGCGCTGGGGTTAGGGTTAGCTGGGTTAACAGACGCACTGCGCTGGGGTTAGGGTTAGCTGGGTTAACAGACGGACTGCGCTGGGGTTAGGGTTAGCTGGGTTAACAGACGCACTGCGCTGGGGTTAGGGTTAGCTGGGTTAACAGACGCACTGCGCTGGGGTTAGGGTTAGCTGGGTTAACAGACGCACTGCGCTGGGGTTAGGGTTAGCTGGGTTAACAGACGCACTGCGCTGGGGTTAGGGTTAGCTGGGTTAACAGACGCACTGCGCTGGGGTTAGGGTTAGCTGGGTTAACAGACGCACTGCGCTGGGGTTAGGGTTAGCTGGGTTAACAGACGCACTGCGCTGGGGTTAGGGTTAGCTGGGTTAACAGACGCACTGCGCTGGGGTTAGGGTTAGCTGGGTTAACAGACGCACTGCGCTGGGGTTAGGGTTAGCTGGGTTAACAGACGCACTGCGCTGGGGTTAGGGTTAGCTGGGTTAACAGACGCACTGCGCTGGGGTTAGGGTTAGCTGGGTTAACAGACGCACTGCGCTGGGGTTAGGGTTAGCTGGGTTAACAGACAGACTGCACTGGGGTTAGGGTTAGCTGGGTTAACAGACGCACTGCGCTGGGGTTAGGGTTAGCTGGGTTAACAGACAGACTGCACTGGGGTTAGGGTTAGCTGGGTTAACAGACGGACTGCGCTGTTTTATGCCTTGTACACCTCACGGATTTGCAAATGATTACAATTATTTATTTTTAAACATCCACAGAAGGAAGACCAAGGTGTTAAAGATCAAAACAGACAATACAGTCCCCATCACACTAAAAGGTTAAAGGAGGTGAAGCGCTTCACTTACCGTGGCAGCATCATCGACAAGCAGGGAGGAACAAATGCTGTTGTAAAAGCACGAATAGGCAAAGCAAGGTCAGCTTTCCAGCAGCTGAGGAACATCTTGGATGCCACAAACCTGAACACCAACATCCAGAGCAGGATCCTTACGACCACTGTAAAGCCTGCGCTACTCTACGGAGCTGAAACATGGAGAACCACCGTCCTAACCGTGAAAAGAATCCAAACCTTCACCAACACCTGCCTCGGAAGGATCCTTCCGATCCGCCGGCCTGACCCGATCAGAAACCCCAAACCTCTGGAGGTGAATAGGACAGAAGCTAGTAGAGGTCGAGATTCTCCAAAGGCGCTGGAGGTGGATTGGCCACACCTTCCGCAAACCTTCATCCAGCATAGTAAGCAAACCCTAACCTGGAACCCACAGGGTAAAAGGGAAAGACGCTGACCAAGGAACACCTGGTGTCGCGACCCGGAGGCAGATATCATGAAATCGGGACTCATCTGCGGACAAGTGGAACAAATGGCCCGGGATCGAAATGCCCGGAGAGATCTCGTTTGCGGCCAATGCCCCGGTATGGGTGATGATGATGGTGATGATGGTGACAATTTTTAATTTAACACTCCAAGGTTGCAGACTAACACCGTCCTGTCATCTCAACAAAAAAATCAGCTCGTCATGTTAACTAAAAAACCGTCAAGCGTAAACTACTCTGTCTCTGATACCGGAGACTCCTTCCATAAATCTTAAAGAAACATATCCTACCAGAATTCTTCCCCATATCGATATACAGCATGATACGATACAAGGTCCTTTTACATGAGCTATTAGTTCAGGAACTATAACATATTAGAAGTAGCCCATTCATATAAATCTACGGTTATAGACCTGTTATGGAATAACGGTGGATCCGAGGTTGCTCGACGTTCTGCTAGAGTTGCTGAGAGGAATGCTGAGAGGAAAACATACGGCTACTGAGATGCATCTGTAATCTAAGTTTCTGAGGATATGATATAATATCATGCTAATTAGCCTCGTTTTAAATTGCTCTGGAAAGATGGTGCAAAAATACAAACAGATAAATTTTAAAAAACTAGAACCATAAGGAAACATGCATGCCTTATTTTCTTATTTTCATCATCTCCAAGGCTGATTAATGTTAATGTTAACCTGGCTAATTATCGCTTTGTAATTCAAGTATCATTTTACGCTCCATATAACGTGACAGACTGTACCGTCTTCTTCTCACCATTAAGTCTCATCCTGAATACAAAGTGCTGCCACACAGCTGTGGTGATTCATCTCGCGTCCCAGAGCCAATTGTGTGTATGATTAAGATGCATATATTTCCTCCGTCCTGCCTCGTTACCAATTACCTTCTCTCTTAAATGATCTTATAACAAAAGATCACACTCATCAGGACAGAGAGAAGGATAAGAAGAAGGAAAAAATAAAAACCTCTGCACGGTGTCTTTTCCTGCGTGCAGCATTTGACACGCGAACGTGCACTGAATTCATTTGAAGGGCGAGTAGAAACATCTCAATTCTCACACATTCAGGTGTTTGTTTCTA
Organism: Ictalurus furcatus; assembly: GCF_023375685.1. Lineage (NCBI taxonomy): Eukaryota > Metazoa > Chordata > Actinopteri > Siluriformes > Ictaluridae > Ictalurus > Ictalurus furcatus. The sequence goes on along the minus strand of NC_071272.1, from coordinate 24,296,427 downwards.
GTCTGAACTATTTCAGAAGATAGTGTATGCTGCATATGTCTACATATAGGTATAACGAACAACAAAACCACATCTTACCATGTCTGTATCCGATACCGGTCCGAAACTGGTGACGTAGATGTTGGTCCGAACTTCAGTCACGCTCTCTGATCAGACAGAAAAGAGAAATAAGGCACGGATATGAAAACCATTACGGAAATGTTATGCTGTTCTAATTTCTGACGTTTCTCGGTATAAAGCGGAGATGTAAGGAAATGTATCACAGAAGAAAGTCTGAAGAATGTTCCTAATGACTGAGTGGGTTACTATCACAGCAGCAGACTAATGAGCAATAGTAAGGAGAGAAAAAAAACAGAAAAGAAAAGAAAAAGAAGGAAATGGGAAAAGTGTAAGCTAGTGTTTGCTTTGGTTTCGTTTAATGTTTTTATCACGCCTCATCTGGTAAGATCATTACCATAAAAGGCGACACAGGCAGTGCTTAAGAAGGGGACTATGGAAGTAAACAAATCCAAACCATTGCAAAATGCCTTGCATAAGTATTCACACCCCTACACCCCCATTAAAGGGGGTCAGGGGGATGGGGAGAGCATTTTATAGTGTTACGTCCTGGAAGTAAAACAGACATGTTTAATATACTGTAGATTAACATTTACTGTGCACATACACTCACTGTCCTCTTTATTAAGGACACCTGCTCATTCATGCAATTATCCAAATCAGCCAATCGCGTGGCAAGATACAGGTTTCAGTTAATGTTCACGTCAAATGTGACCTCCGAAATCGCGTACTGTGACACTACCTACTGCATTCGATTCAGTACCTACTGCTCGGCTGTTGATACAGTACGTACTGATCGTATATGTGTGTAGTATGAATGCAATCCGGAAGTACTACATCCGCCATGTTGGCACTGTCATGTGATTCCGTCAGCTCTTCCGCACCATGGATGGATGGATGGATAGATAGATGGATAGATAGATAGATAGATAGATAGATAATTTTGTCACAGGGGTTAATTAAAGCCAAGTTTCTGATTGGCATTTTGAAGTTTATATGTGTAGAACCGGGTCAGAAGGGGATTTGAAGGATCTGTGAGCTGAATATGTTCGTGATAACTTTCCCTTCTCTATTTTTTTTTTAAGGAAACTCTCCACGAAATCTTAAATCACATCACCAGAAAGCTAAAAGGATCCCGTTTTCAGGACCTCCTTTGGAGTTGTAAGTGATCTACAGAGAGTTTTGCCCTGTGCTACTTTCCTTATTTTCTCCACTGTTGTTAATTAACATAAAATGCACAGTCATCGTCATGATAAAAAAAACAAAAAAAAAAACAACTGAATTGTTTTAAAATGTCAATCTGCTATGGCTGTACGTTTCAGAGAGGGAGCTGTGCTGCGATTGCTCGGCAGGGAGTCGATCCGCAGATGGGTCATTACACCGATCCATCACCGTTCTACTGTTAGGCCACAAAGTGGACAATATGGAGGACATGAAGAAGAATCGGGACACAAATTTGCGGCTGACCTCCGAGACCCGGGCGCAGCCTGTTGTCATAGCCATCCAGCAAGCGGTCCAGAATCCGAGTAAAAATGGTGATGTTGTCTTTGCTGTCATCAGGAAGAGGCTCTCTGTGCCCTGCGACGGCCCTGTAGAGTGAGGAGAAGTGCGAGATAAAGTAAAGGTTAGGGGGTGACAAGTTTGGCCTGTTAGGGATGATATAAGAGAAGATGAGTCAGGCTGAAGCAATACATGAGGGGAAGAACAGCTAGAAAAATGGATACGGCGAAACAAAGGCGAGGCAGGAAGTGCTGGTGATGTGGACAATAAAGAAAGGAGAATATAGAGGGAATAACAGCTTGATATAATCTTTGATCTTTTATACTTTGAACAATTTTATGCTGTTGCTGCTCCTGCAGTGAGGGACACAGGTATGACAAATCACCTCAGATCAACAAGAAGTAAATAATGAAATGTCTGCTGCAACTTCCTCTCATCTTCAACCTCCTAATACATCCAATTTCCTGCGACTGAAATACTCGCTCACTTATCCGACTATTACTCGGATCCGTCAGTGATTTGTACAGCCTGGTAATGCACCAGACATTCGCAAATTCACCAAGTCTGTGTATGTGTGTGTATGTGTGTGTTTGAACGCGTGACAAAATGGAAGTCCAAGATGATGAAAGAATGCTGCTTCAGTGTTAAATACAGCTCTGAAGCAATCATTATTTTGGGTTTTGACCGTGAATCGGAAATGGTGTCTTAACTATGCGGTCAACCTTCCTTTCCTTAATTATTTTAAATATGCAGCACAATTAACTCTAGCTGGGGTCCTGACTCCCCAGTGAAACAAGAGGTGCAACGGAGAACGAGAACAGCAGAGAGCTGACGACATAATGAGCATCCTCAAATCAAATCAAGGGCTTTGTCATGACTGACCCTGCACAATTAGTGTAGTGTTGAAGAACCCAACAACGCACTCATAAGTATGCAGGAAGTGTAAAATACTAATGAGCTTTCGCTCTCTACGACACGTCCTGTTGTGAACACGTACTCGCTTTTTACACTAATGACACAATACGTATCAATGTATCGAAGTTTTGCTGTAAAATTACTTTGAAAACCCCACTGTTATTAACATACCTCCTTCTTAAAGGAAGGTACAATTAGACACTTACCTAGATAGACACTGGAAGGGCAAGAACACGGGAAGATCTCCATTTTGTGTGGAATTTTGATTGAATAGCAGTTTCCTTTACATTCTTGAAAATCCCAATATCTCTGCTTTCATGTTTCTCTCAGTGCTTTGATGTGAAGTGCTGGCTACATACTTTTCTGTAGCAACAAACCTCTCTTATTTTCTAAAGGCAAATTTGTGTAATACATTGCGGATCCTGTAGTGACGGAACGCTGACGGGACATAAGCCCAATGACAACAAAAATTTGCTGGTGCAATTCATCACCTGGCTCCGGTCAGGGACAGCAGAGTGGGTACAGGGCCAACAGCACAACTCTTCTGCTCTGGCTTTCCTCAAATGGAGGTGGATCTCAGGGTCTCTGTAGTCCAAGATCCTCCCCCCAATCCAGACCCAAGTACCTGTCAATACTCAAGGGGGTACACACCAGGCTTTGGTGGGTTATCCTCTGACACCACCATGTTTTCTATCTATCATGTGTGACTGACAGATAGAATGTCGTCAATTAGCTGGGAACAATCCGTTGGGAGAAGATGGATTCATGTTAACTTTCCTACATTTTGACATTATTGAATACAGGTTGAACTGGCTCATTACATCCCATGGTTCTTTTACGTTGGCCGGACATTCCCCGGTGAATTAATAGTGAAACCTCAGAATCACACAGAATGTACATGCACTTCCGCTATCACTTTAGTACGGACTGGTCCGCATGACGGGTGCCACTTCGTTTACGTAGACTATACGATGCAAAATCCTGAAACAGGCATCATCTTACAGACAGGGATCCCGAAAGAGATCCTAACCAATCACGGCACACCATTGATGTCATGTACACTATGAGATGCCTTACGAATTGCTGGAAAATTAAAGCGATCTGAACGGGCATGTACCACCTGCATTCACGATTTGTGCAAAATGACAAACCGTTGAAGGGTATTATTGTCGAGCTTTACAGGGTTGGTCCCAAGCAGAGTTTTGAGACGTGTTTGCTCCCCTACCCAACGTCACTGACCTCACTGAGCACCACTTAAAGCAAAGGCAGCTCTAGGCGAGGGTCCTTCAGCTGACGAGCTGCACTTTTGTTTGTTTTGTTTTACATTACCGCATGCTGACCTTGCCAAGGGGCAAGTGTACCACTAAATTGTTCACATTCATGCATAGCCAAGGTCTGCTGCGTGGCATGCAGCTGCTGAGATTGAGACCGTTACAGTCAACTTCTTGAGATGACCTCATGCACTTTATAAGGTGATGTTGATCAAAAGGCTGATCTCCGTCGCATGGAGTAGTTACAGGGCCTTGTTCGGGGGACAAGGGGAAATTAAAACATGATGAAAATTGTCTTTACGGCAGCGAGGAGGAGTACTGCGTCAGGAGCCAGCCAAGTTGATACACACTTCATTAGCTGGCAATTTGTTGTTTCGCAACACATACTGCACAAGGACATATCATCCGAAACCCTTCATTTCCTCTGGTTCACTAGGCGGCAACCAATCAACGCTGTCATGCAGCACAGAGGCCTAGTGATTTTAATAAGTAGCCGGACATGTACTGTAGGCCTCTCCCCCTGACAAGGACATACACAATTTGACTTCTTACATTTGTGTGTGTGGGAGATAATGTGCCCAAGAGCCAAGGAAACCAGAATAAGTGGGACAATAGGAGCTAATGTCGGTTTGATTTGGAGGACAGATGCCATAGCATGCTTCTCTGTGGACTGACATTTCCATTATCATATCTAATTAAAGTTAATTAAAGCCTGCTTTTTGGTGGTCCTTCTCTCTTGAATTAGGCAACACAAATCGGGTGTTTATTAGCAGGATTGTAAGACTCGCCAGACTTTCTACCACATTCATGTAATACCACCACTGACAATAGTGAAACATTCATACTCTACTGAACCACAAATAAATGGCGTGAATGATGGATAGTGTTTTGACGGGGTGTAGGAAAGAGGGAGAGAGAGGACAAGAAAGATAACAAGACCGTGCTGAATCTGTGCTGCCGTCCCTTCATCACCACATCATTACAAGCAATAAGGCATGAAAAATTCTTCAATAGGTTCCTCAACAGATGTTTAAGTGCTGCATCATATATCATAAATCAGTGGAGTAAGCTTATGTTTAAAGTTGTTTTATTCAACAGTATCCCAGGTTCATTGTGCTCCCAGTGTCCAAAAACATGCAGACTGGTTCCACTAAATTGTCCCTAAGTGTGAATGTGTGTGATTGTATGTGCATTTCCAGGATTAAAATTAATATATACGGATACTGAAGATGACTGAAAGGACGAATATTCAAAAGTAACAACTTACATTCAGATCCAAGATTCATGATCATTTCGATTCAACCTGAACAACATGTGCTTTTGGTCATTAAACCCAATGAAAAAAAAAGGGTAGAACTGCCATTAGTGACAAATTAAATACTTTTAGTCACAGTAGTTGAAATGACATCACCACGAGAGAAAAAGAGCAATCCACCATAATCGATATTTAGGCCACCTATAGAGTGGATTTCTGGGTTCCCTGTGGGGACACAATCAATTCTGGGATACTGCAGTGAACATTAAAAGGCTGTGCACTGCCAGACATGAGACATATGTGTCCCCATCTGGTTTCATGTGAGGTGTGTCAAGGCATTTGGTTTTTGCTTCATTCTGTGGCTGAGGCACTAAAGGACAGCGGGCCATAGTGGCAGCTGTTTCATTCCTCTTCATTACCACCACATCACCGCTGCAAATAAAAAATTGACTTTCTCTCTCCCCATCAACCCTCCCCCCCTCCTCCCAGCCAAACCCTTTCAACATCTTCTCTCGCAGTCTCTTCAATGATATCCTTGAAGGAAGCACTCTGTGAATTTCTCTGTAGCATTCCAGTCCCCCCCCCCCCACCCCGCAATCTTCTTTCTCCTCCTGTGACCTTCACACCCATCCATTATTCCTCATCTTTATATCAATGACTTATAGGGGGATTGGGGTGTGGGGTGTATTCGTAAGACAGAACCACGACTCGAAACCACCCCTGTTTCATTTGTATATATAATTGTAATCTTCCCAAAGAGCGAACCTCAGCAGAAAACTAATCTGATGAAGTCTAATTACGGTCCAATTAAATTTTAAATATTGAAATCCATTTGCATAAGTGGTCTGGGGAAAGAAAACAGTCAGCGAACATCCAAAATAGAATGATTATCTGACCCACTGATGGAGACGGAAATAACAAAACAAAACAAATGTACGTTACATTCACAACCGCGTCCGTTACAAATAAAATGCACATAAATGTGAAGCACGGGTTCTCTTTCAGCATTCTTTCTGTATCTGTCCCGCAGGAATAAATGTTCCATTAAGCCTAGAAGACTTGACATGCGTGCGTCGTGATGGTGGGACTTCTTCCTAATCCTTCCCCTAATCAGTCTTAAAACTCTTCTCACGCTTCAGAAGCATTTCTCAGAAGATGAGTGCGAGAGATGAGTTAGCGAACCTACATTTACATATGACTTGTTTGGCTGATGCGTTTATCCAAATCGACCTTCTGTTGAATCCAGGTACAACTGAGCTGTTGAGGGTCAAGGACCTTGATTAAGGTCCAAACCGTGCTGGCTTGGCAATGCTGGAATTTTAATTCACAACCTTCCGATCAGCAGACCAAAGCCTTAAACACTGAGGCACCGCTGTGCACTCCTCATCTCACACAGCGAGCAGTTACCGAACTCCGGTATCACCTCATCTCTCATGAGAACTTTCATCTGCTCACGGCTAGCCTGAATCCAAACAGTCCGAACAGTAGCCTTCGCCAGCTTGGACTGTGGAATCTCGCCTCACCATGAGAAAGAGCAAAGCCCCAGCGAAGACAGTCTATCATGGCCTATACACCACTCTCTGTGCACTATTCAGTTCTCATTATTTATGCAAGTACAATGCAAACCAGAACCCAACTCAGCCCACAGCTCTGTGAGTGTAACGTTCTGAAATCCCACAGAAGCCTTTAAGTCCTGTATGTTGGTGTTAAGCCCAGCTCTATCAGGCTGATCAGTACTGTAGCGCGGCTCTGATCTGATCTGCTGAGCACACAACTGCCGCACCATGCAGAGGGATTTAGCTCACAAAGCTAGAGTCACTTCTAATGCTGCTATAACAATCTGGATCTGATAATGCCTGTGATATGAAACTATCCGCAAGGGCTCAGTCTTGGGTCTGACGCCAACTGCAAACTATAACGTAGAGCGTGTTACCGTTAAATAAATAAAAGTTATGGGAACGATTACATAATGTAGATTAAGTGTTATAATAACAAGTAGGTTGTGATGGATTATAACTTTAGCAGTGACCTGTTCCACCAGCTGATGTTAAATTTGATCGTAAGCCTAAACCATGCGTTGAGGGTTTAAAACTAGCACAGTGTACGATTGCGGTTGCACCACAAGCACTTCAAGTACGTCATAAAACAAAACTTTGTCTAACATACACTCTAGAAAACACTGGGTTTAAAACAACCCAAATTGGGTTATCTTTAGCCCAAGAGTTGGGTAAATACAGGACAGGACACATTCTGGGCTAAACTAACCCGTCAAGTCGGGTTGTTCATTTTAACCCAGAAAACGGGTTGTTTTTCAACTCAAAGGATGGTTTTGTTTTTACAAAAAACGCTGGGTTAATTTTATTTCATAAATGGGTTAATATTTTCAGGGTTATTTTTACCCTTGGGAAATGTCAAATATACTACATGATAAACAAATACGTCACCATGGCGTCTCCTTTATTTATACACAAGAAGGTGTTCAGAAATGTATTGCTAGAGTTGATAAAGTGGTGTTTATATATAGACTTTGAAGTAAATGACTCAAATAAGTCATATATTTAAAACGGAAACGTCAGATTTTGATCAAAGGAGATGTTTAGTAACCATAGTTACTAATATGGGGGCGTTACAAACAAGTTCGCCAAAGCTAAAGAAGATAGCAGTGCACTTAGTGTCATGTAAACTGGACTGTTATCGCACATTTTTGCTTTTTCTAGTGTACAGTAATGCTTTTATGGATAAATATATCCAAATAAATCGAACAGTCTGTCTGTGTGAAAACTGCTACCTCCATCCGAGGTGAATTCAAACAGTCGGCGCTGAGATGATTTGACCCAAGGAGCTGGGTTGATGCGTCGGGGTGTGGGAGAGGTGCACTGATTCAACCATTAGTAAAAATGACCCAGCGGTTGGGTTACACAAAACTACCCAAGACTGAGAAAATCACCCAATTAAATAACCCAAAAGCCTCAACCCGGCATTTTGGTAAAAAAAAAAATAACCCAGCAATGTTTAGAGTGTAGTGCCGTGTTTCACCATCATCAACCAATCAGAAACAAGATCCGAAATGAACAGGAAATATCATATCCGTGATTGAGATCGAAACTTTTTTAAGAGTGAAATATATTTACTTCATGGTTAATTATATTTTAATTGCAGCTGAACAACCGAAATCAAATCATTATGCTTTACATTAATGTTGTGACTCAGTTTAGCTATCTCCATTTTATACCGGTGTGACGGCGAGCATGCAGCCCACATGCACACAAAACCCGACGCGCTCCTCGCCTCGAGACTGCCACCCGAGTGCTGAACGTTCCAATCCGCTTCAGCACCTCGCGGGTTTTGGACTGTTGACAGCACACGGCTGGCAGCCAACGAGTGGATCGGCAGTTCCTCATCCTCCTGTAGATGCCGGGAGAGTATAAACGGGCCGCAGCAGCACAGAGACGGGAGACACGTCTCCGGTAATGATGGTATCGGGTCCACTCTCCTTGGTTCCTACGGAAGCCGACAGAGAAGACGACTCTCCCTGACCACGCTGCGCCTGGGTCCCGCCTCGAGCCTGCTCCGACCTGCTCGCCACGACGGGAAGACAGCGCTACGCACAGCCTCCACGAAATCACCTCACGCCCTCACCTTCCCCCTTCCTCCACTTATAGAATAAAATAATAAACTCCACACTTTTTGCCTTTAGCCTGTCTCCTGAGTGTCTGTGTTCTGCCAAAACTGTCTTGTTCCATTCTGCAGCTCCAGTGCCGCATGTTTAATGACATTTTACAACATTAAAATACCACAGAGACAACAAATAACCAGCACTTACAAACACAATCTGCATTCGGATATATATGTGTATAAACTACATTTATAGAAAAGCTTGTGGTGTACATTGCCTTGTCAGAATCTCAGTTTGATGACAAACAAGGAAATAATGTACTATTAAAAATGATATGATGTTTTTCTGTGAGGTCCAGTGTGACTCTCGACATGAACAAATCATCCTAGGTGTAAATGCTCTTTAAACGGAAGCACTGCTAGATTTACTGATGGTAACGTTACACCTACTGAGTTCTAACTCAGGTTGCGTTAATCAGTGGGTGCGATCTCTTGCTGAAGAGACTCGTCCGAATCGTGCTTCGCGAAAGTCTTTCTGGAAAGCGCCGCTAGAAAATAACTTCACCACCACTTTTAAAACATCCCCACAATGCAAATACCATTGATTTTATTTTAGATGCTCTTTCCTGATGCACTATAAAATCCCACTGAGAGTCTGAGCGATGTGGGAGGATAGCACTCCGTTCTGGGTTGTAAATCGGTATCGGCTTTCTAATATTCCGTGCACGATATAAAATAATCATCGAAAGACCAACCTTGTTAAGCTGCGATGATCTATTTTTTATTGTTTTTCAGCGTCTCTGCTGCATTACCTTGGCATCCCCTACTGAGATATTTACCCCAAGGCATTGCATCAGCAAACATAACACGGCTTCTGCAACCTGTCTAATCTAAAATAAAATAAAAATAATTTTAAAATAAACAAGCAAGAAATATTATATTCAAGCCCAAACACACTAGAGGAAAGTTCATTTAGATAAAACCTGCTGGAGACGCCATTTCCTGAGACCGGAACGCTGTGAAGGTAATTACTCTATGGCTGGATGCTCAATACATCAATACAAAAAAAACAAAACAAAAAACCATGAGGTTTGCTTTTGATCCTTAAATCATTAAAGGTTGCTCTGTCTTTGTATGATATTCTCTGCATTCAGCTGCGTAGTTATTATGCAGGACGTGTACCAGCTATAGCACTGCTCTGCTTGTACACTGACTGAGCTCTGATTCTCTTATGTGCTTCTAAGAGCTTACAGCAGACAAACTTATTTTCTATTTCAGTGAGCTCATCTTTACGTTTTATCGTAACACTGCAAAAACATCTCGAATAGGCACATTTATCAAACATATCTCATTACAAGATTAACACAAAACTAACATAAGGGCATTTTTCACGCATGGTCCGAATACTCGAGTCCACATCAAAGACCGTTTGGAGGCGGGGCTTATAATCGCAGGTTTGCCTGCACATAAAGTTTCCTTGCGAAACGTGGATCGATTGATTGCACAATTCCATATGCCAGGTTTGCAAAATGATAGGCACCGGTTTCATTCATGTGCTGTCATTTTCCTTCACGTACGATACTAGGATAGAAAGAATCCTGCAAACAAGGAGCCGCTTGTGGTGCAAGCGAACTCGCCTCCTCGCCCCACGTCAGTGCCTGACCTCACTGATGCTCTTGTATCTGAATGAACACAAATTCACACAGTCATGCTTTGAAATGTAGTGGAAAGCCTTCCCAGAAGAGTGGAGCGCATTATAAGTGCAAAAGGGAGAATAAATCTGGAATGAGATGTTCAGCAAGGACATATGAGCGGTGAGGTGTGCACAAACTTTTGGCCTAATTGTGCAGAACGCTAGATAAGCATGGAATTGTGAGAGCTCTGCATGAAGACTGATATCAATGAACGTCAAAGGAATTAATAAATCTATTTATTCAAATATTGTAGTTCCTTTCTTAACATTACGTATTGCAGTGGTTCCCAAACCGGGGGGGGGGAGGGGGAGGGCTTGGGATGGATGGATGTGCGTGATCTCCAAGGAAAAAAGCTTTGGGAGCCACTGACTTATTGTGTATTAATGCTGAAGTTCATGTCCTGATAATGTAAACTAACATACTAATTAATGTTATTTAAGGGACCCGTAATGCGGAGCGTTACAGAATTACGTGGTAGGTGAGCTGCCCTGTGTTTTTTACTGTGTTTATTTAATACAGATACGGGTTCATAGTTACCACAGTTTGTGTAAGCCTATTCAGTGCAGCATAACCATTCAACCTGAGGGGTTTATTTGTTTTGTTTTTGTTCTTGTTTCTTTTTTCGTGGACCGATAACTAAGGCTGCACCTGCTCAGTCAGTGCCATCCTGGCTCGACTGATAACACAGTGTGTTTTTTTTTCCCATCAGCACTCTGCAGCTTAGAAAGCAAGAGTGTCTAAACCCATAGTACTCTGCAGCACACTATGAGAAATCCTTCTGGAATTATGCACAGACGGAAACAATGAGTTTCCAGTAGCTTGAGCTTTTGGCCCGAACACGGCCTGTGACTTGCGGATAATAGGTTTGGCTAGTATTATATTAATCGCTGAAAATACGATCATGCAAATCGAGGCTCTCGAAGCGAAATCCCACTGGTGTGTACTATTGATAAATGCAAGCTAGTTTATGAACAGTTAGTTGACCGACCTGTGAACTAACTTACCTAATGTTAGCGATTCTAAAACCATTTGTGTTATGGTGCATATTGACAGGCCAAGCTACTGCTGCCATAATATGCTCTGGCACCATCCCAATGCAGCAGGTTATGGCTGCTGAACTACTGGAGGTTCGAGTGGTGCTCCAAAAAATGTTCAGCCTTAGAAGAGGCCTAGTTAATTGGTGACAATTCACAGCTGCGGCCAGGAAGCAGACCAACAGGCTAAACCAATCAAGTTTAACAATGTAATAAACAATAACATTTACCGCATTTAGCAGACGTCCTTATCCAGTGCGACTTACATTTATCTCATTTATACAACTGAGCAGTTAAGGGTTAAGGGCCTTGCTCAAGGGCCCAACAGTGGCAGCTTAGAGATGCTGGGATTTGAACTCACACGCTGGGATTTACCACTGCCCCAATAACATTAACCTTTAATCTAAACTTAGAACTGCTAAAAATTAGTAGCCCTTCCGGATAGAGCGATGTACTGTACACCACCCTAGGTAAATTGGCAGAGGAGGCGGCATCGCAGTTATTTATAATGGTATTCTAGGCATTACAGAGAAATCTGGATATGAATTTATCTCGTTCGTAATCTTTACTAACATAATAAACATAGCCAGGCCTCCAGGGCGCTATTCTGAATTTTTAGACTTATTTTCAAATCTACTCATATTGTTAGAATAAGCAGCAATTGTTGGAGGCAATTACTGAGGGCATGCTCACCTACTGCAGCTCAAAACAGTACACCAGCTGCGCTGCTGCAGAGAAGAAAACCCAGAAAAGAGTCTACAGACCCCACTTCGGGGGGTAGCAGCACTCCACTGTGCGTCACGCATCACACTCACGGCGTGCATTATTATTATAACAGCAACTTTATCATGTTATTCCTTACTTTGCACACTCCTCTTACATTTGTGTTGCATATATATATATATATATATATATATATATATATATATATATATATATATATATAGATATATATTGGCTACCTCAAGAGTTATTACAGAATGGTGCGAAAAACAAAAAACATCCAGTAGAAACATCCATTTCGTGGACATCGTGCGCTCCGTGATGCATTTCTGCTCACTACAATGTCTTCTGAAGTGACGTTTTCTGCACTTACTGCACACTGTATATGTCATTATCACTTGACGTCCCTTCTAGGTTTTAAAATAACGAGCTGTTAGATGTTTTATTCATCCCGGCAGATTTATGACTGAATTTCTAATTAATATTACTTAAAATAACCGGTTTGCTGGAGAACAGAGAACAGACTATTGATCTGTCCTGAGATGCAACAGAATCCAGGAACACGTATAATGTGACTGTTCTTTCAAAGCATCCTGACATCATGCAGTAAAAAAAAAAAAAAAAAAGGAGTTGTCAGGGTTGATTGGCGAAGCGAGAAGCAAGTAGAATTAAAACGTACTTTAAACAGAGTGACTGTTCGAAAAACTTGTGATTTTCCCTTGGTGTAATTAAAAGGCAAATCAGTAGGGAGGATTAAAACATCCAAAGCTGAAATTCCAATCGCGACAGGCCCTCCTTGGCTCCACTGAACATTTGCACAGCTCTGAGAGAGAGAATGAAACACACTATTTTAATAATGCATTGAAATTAAAAAGGGTCATTTGCACGATAAATATAGCCGAAGTCGTTGATAGAATTAGACAATGAAGAATATTTCCATCCCCTTTTTTGATTTTCTGGTATGGTGGTGGGGGGGAAGAAATTTGCAGTCTGACTCATTCTTGTTTAATGTGCTTGTGGAAGCGTTCAGAAATTGCATGGCCATATGAGTTTTTCATATCAAGTTCTCAGTATTTGGCCTGCGGTCTGCCCCCTGTAGAGCCAGGGGAGAGCCTAATCAGACCCCGCTCTCCAAGCTGCCCACTGGAACTATTAGCGAATTAGGGGGTCTGAAGTCGACAGTGCTATTACTCAGATACTGAGCATAGTGCTGCTGTGGGTTCTGTCACAAAATAATATGAGGTGATTTAACGTAGTAATCTCTGCAGAGGGCTCATATATCACAACATAATCATGATGGAAATGATGTATTTGAAATCACTGCCACAGAGATAAAGTATTTCTGTATAAGGAAAGCCGTGAAGTGGGTGTTGGCTACTCTTGTGTGATATTAAATTTAATCTTCTCTACACGATACTACACTGCCATGATATCTAGTGATGTTTACTCTCATTATATTATATTATATTATATTATATTCGATTATATTATCGACATGCCAACCATTACATATTGTGCATAGGAGCTCCGCAATATCACATCAGTGTACGACTTTGTGGATTTTAGGTGAATTTATAAATGTATTTATTTATTTTTAAGATTTGGGGAACCTGTTGTACATTTTGTTTACAATATTAAACCTCTGTTTGCAATTTTTAAAAAAGTAACTTTTATATAGACAAAAATGCACACTGTTTTGCATTGTTTATTATTCAGAAATAAAAAAATTGTCTTTTCAGTCATCAATTTTCATCATTCAGATATTGTTCAAAATATTCAGATAACTGAATCAAATTGAATCTGGTATCGTGAATCAAATCGAATCGAATCTGGTATCGGGAATCAAATCGAATCCGGTATTGTGAATCAAATGTAATCGAATCCGTTATCATGAATCAAATCAAATCGAATCCGGTATTGTGAATCAAATCAAATCAAATCTGGTATCGTGAATCAAATCGAATCCGGTATCATGAAACAAGTCGAATCGTATCCGGCATCGTGAATCAAATGTAATCGAATCCGGTATTGTGAATAAAATGTAATCGAATCCGTTATCGTGAATCAAATCGAATCGAACCCGGTATCGTGAATCAAATCAAATCAAATCTGGTATCGTGAATCAAATCGAATCCGGTATCGTGAATCAAATCGAATCGAACCCAGTATCGTGAATCGAATCAAATCGTGACTGATATATTTTGGGTTGAAAATTGGACTTTTGGTTTTCAGTGGAAAGAAGGGGAAAAAAAGGATGAAAACTTTGACCTAAAAAAGGATTGTCAAATCTAACACTTTACAAAAGAATGTTAACGGTGATGACAAAAAGAAAGCGATTAAATATGAATCCCCTGAGCAGCGGATCGACGGTGAAAATCAGACAATCTATTTGTATTAGGATTATATTGAAAATGTGCTGTTATGTTTTATTTAATGCTATCAACAGTCCAGAGACTGCACAGCTCGTTATGTTATTACACCCTCCCCTCCCCTACTCTCCTTAAATCAATATCAAGCAAGCCTAGTGTAGGCTGTGCTCATTATATTCATAACATCTGGCTATTGCTTTCTGCCGTCACCATACCGTACTATACAGCATATAACTTATATGTTCACAGACGCATAAAAAACAAAGAACTCTATTGAGGCCCCTGATTGGTAATAAAACTAGAGATGATATTCACTGAGCACCTGCCACTATTACTTTCCCCCACAACCTGTAACCCATAAAACATGATAGCATGATAGCATCATACTGATTGCCAAGAGACTGGTATTTGTTGCCTAGGTCACCGTGCCACTGATGCCTGGGATTAGGAGTAGTAGTGGAGGGGTAGTAAAGGAGAGAAGTCAATGAGCAATCTATATGACAGGACGGTAGGAGTGGAGGGGCACGCTCCCCCTCGTTGCCATCGATTTTTTGTCACTTTAGCCAGGGGTGCTGAGACTGATCCCAAACAAAACAGACAACGGAAGAGGCTCAAGCTGTCCATGCTCATTAACCCGAGATTGTGCTTCAAAGGGTGGAGATAATGAGTGTGTGTGTGGGTGAGGTATCAGCCACTCTCTGGTATGCAGGTGCATTCATATGTAAAAGACGGATTGTGGAGAAGAATTGTTTAATCAAGCTGTAATATTGGCAAGCGAGTGCTCCCTGGGAGACTGTAATGACTAATATGAGGGATTTGTCTCAGGACAAGTTTATCCATTAGCAAAGTGTCCTTCGGGTAGCGATGATATTAGTGGACGTAGAAAAACAGGCAGGGCCCGTGGATACTTCCGAGGTTCTAGTACTCGGGAATCTTTTCCGCTCGTGCTGTATCTTTTCTCCGAGGTGACAGTTAAAAATCCGTTCTACGGTATGTAAAGGGTGTCTCGATAAAGCACAAGATGAAGAAGGAAGCAGCACAAAGGTGAAGCCTGATGATACTTCGTGGCGGTCGACGAGATCCTTGGCGGGGTCGGCGCGCACGAGTCAGCCTTCTATGCCTTCAGAGTGATTGAGGTCACCTTGTTAGTATTCACAGTGAGCCAACTGTGTTTTTTCTTTTCTTTCCTGCCCACAGAAAACATTAATTCCATGGCTCCACAATCAATGAGGAAGTGTCAGTAGTCATTTAGACACGTTTGGACGATGTACTCACCCAGGAGCACGGCTCCTGAGGCTTTAATGCCGGTACCTTTGAAGCCTGGAATACCAAGGATACGGAGCAAGGGTTGAAGGGATTTGTGGTGAAGGATGCTATTATCTTATCTCTCTAAGCATCTTTGAAATGTCAGCTGGTGGTGATGGAGATGAGGTGGTTGGGAGGTCGGGGGAAGGGGAGGGGGCGGACGACGACACCGAAGAGGGCTAGCACTCACATCTTCATTATGCTTATTAATGTATGGACGACATGATCCAATTACAAGAGAGGAACACAATGCCACCCAAATAGTGTTAATTATGTCTAATCTCCTCTAAGCCACGGTGGAACGTGTTTTGTTTTTTTCTCCCTTCACAAACAAAGCAGGACTAACCTTAATGCCAGCTGCCTTCTCCACATGTGCTACCCCCATTTTCAGGACGTTTGTGCATATGCATAACTGCATTCATTTAAAAAAATGGGGATATACTCATGCATGTCTGGAGAGTTTGAAATTAAAATACCTTTAAAAGGCACTGAGCAGCGGAAGGCAGAAGGATCAGGAGGAAAGTTCATGCACTATTTATTATTTCTGGGAGGATTTATTATTATTTTTTTAGCATTTTCTCCCCAGTTTGCTCACCCTCCATGCAGTTCTCCAGTATCATACAACAACTACCAACTGAGGAGGGTGAAGGTCATCACATGGAGCCAGCCGGCTGCATCTTGCCCAAAGGGCAGCATCAGAGAAAATTGCTATGATTGGCTAGTATCGCTGTGATTGACGGGGAGACAGAGCACGCCCCTCCAACCCAGAGAGTACGGCCAGTTTAGCTCCTTTGGCTCACCGGCGACAGATGGCTTGACGGATGGCTTTTCTCTGTAGCTGCTCCGTTACACTCTTTTAAATTGGAGCTCCTTCTGAGATAGTTGGAGAAATGGGACAGCTTAATAAACATTTTCTTCCTGTGCTTAAAAGATATTAAATATATATTTCATACACACTAACACTAAGTTTAAGGCCACTGTTTTTTGATCATCTTGGTTATTCTTTTTTTGGCTGTTGTTGTTTTAATCTTCGCAATCGTTTGCAAGGGAATAATGAGCCCTTTTACAAACAGAAAAACACAACATGTTTATTAAGATCAATCCAATATTGAAACTTCTCTTCTTTTCAACTTTCGGAACAGAAATCGCTCATTATCACAGTTACAACAGAGTGACGACAGAACACTGCACTTTTCCGGCATTGTTTTATTAGATTTTTTTTTCCAAAAAGAGACTCCTTTGAAAATGAGATGAGGAGAATGCAAGGAGAATCGTTCTGTTATGTGCTACTGAATAAAATTCAATATGCCATGTCCTCTCCCTGCTGACGTGTTAACACGGGCTAACGTGGTTCAACCGCCTCATGAATATTACCTGTGTAGAGCAACGATCGCTTTATCATTCCTCTTGTCTGTCCCTTTCTCATCCTCTTTCTGCCCTTCTATCTCATAGACTAATTCGCAGATTCAATTTCATGCATTTTTATGGAGGATATTGCCTGTAATAGAGCTATAAGAGGTCTGCGATAAAGAGACCTGCTGCGTATGCTGGGCCGTACATGCCAAGTTACAACGGCAGTTACTCACAGCACATCCTGTCAACCACAGAAAAGAAAAACTGCAGATTTTCAAACTGCCATCATTTCGTTTCTATCTGAGATAACTGAAACCAGTTTGTGAAGAACTTACCGTGCTTTCGCACCAGCGAGCGACGAGTCTCTGGTGTAGATCGTCTCTTACGTGTGTGTTACGTTTGTGTTACGTGTGTGTTATCTCTTGATGCAGTGAGGCAACAATTCAGCATTTTTAGCTCCGATGAGGTGCGTTACGTTACGACCCAGGCTTCGTATTAGCTTCGTATGATCATTAGCTGATCAGCAGCACAAGCTAACTGTGCTAGCTACATACACTCAGCTATGTACACTTGCCCAAAGGGCAGCGTAACACCCTCAGAGGAAAGTGCTATCTGCCCTCTTCCTCATACCTGACCTCACAGACGGCCAAGGATTGGCCAGTGTCGCTATGATTGACACGGGGAGAGAGAGTATGCCCCTCCCACCCAGAGAGGTTACACTCAACAGAGGCACCATCATATACGTAGATATCTATATCTATATATCTATATATCTATATATATATTCTAAGTAGTTAAATACATAATAAATAAAGCCCTAATCAGTGAGAAAATATTAGATTCCAGGCTTCGCATTAGCTAGGAAATTAGCAGCACGAGCTAAGCTAACACAAACAACGATCTCTGCTATTTTCTTCATAATGTCTCTATACACATTTAATGTGCCGCCCTTTAATTTAATGAAGGATACAATGTAACCATGGTCATAAGGTTTTCTCTTTTTTTTTTTTTTTGCTTTAAGCACTAATTACAGGTAGGAACTAAAGAAGTAGGTGGGGCACTGAGAAAATGTCATACCACACGCGCCATACGACTAGTCCGAGGAATAATTCTAGCCAATCGTTGGATTCGTCTCTGTACCTCATTACACTCTAATTTGCATAAATGAGAGAAAACCTCACCTCGCAATAACACTAGTGATTAACTCTGCAGGTCACAGAACGAGGCTTACTGCAGGCTATGGAAAGGAATCATATGGCAACATGACCTCTAGAACTTCTAAAATTCCTAAAATTGACAGCTTTCAAACTATTCTACCCTGAAATATATCGTAAAAGAGTTGTTAATACAGTGAAAGCAGACTGGTACATACAACCAAACTCCCCAACTTGAAATCCCTTTCTTTCTTGATTCTGTTTCAAAGTATATAGAGTTGCACTACACATTAATGTGGGTTTGTCTTTCCATTAAAACAAAAACAAACAAAAAATCCATTTTGGTGGCAGTTTTGCACAAGCAATTTAAACCCAGACGCAGCTGGCCCAAATGACATTTCGCAGCTTGTCAAAGCCGTATTGCTGTAACAGAACCTTATTAATTAGGGTATCGCTTGTAAAATATCCACGGAGCTGGAGATATGGAGCTCGGTGAGTGTAGGGGAAGTTGTAGACAATCATCTTACCCATTCTGAAGGCTGGGTTCGAGGAGCATTAGGAATATGCATATGCACGACGCAAGAACGGCAAGCTTGTCGGGAGCGCCAGCCATCTTCGCTCTGAATCCAGGAAGCCTGCAGAGGGAAGAAATGACGCTGAGAATGAGCAAACCAGTGGAGTGATGGAAGCCATTTTATGATTTATTGGTGGCTGCGTTGTTGACACCCGCCTGGCATGCAGAAAGCAACACATTAGCATTTGCAGAACACATGCTCTCAGCAGCCATGCGAGAAGCTTGCTGTTCCACATGGACAAACTAACACCAGGGTTGGCTCCAGAGACACCGTCTGAATGCGTTTTCTCATCGAGCATCAGTTTTGATAAAGATAGACTTTTCACCCTAACTTCTTGTATTACTTCTTGCAGAGCTGGATTCATAGCTGCTCATGGGAAGAACATCTCACTGGGCTGCCATAAAAAGGTTTTTTTTCCCCCCTGCCAAGCAGACTATAATGAACCGAAAGTAAAAAATTAATGTGAATATTTCTATTCAGACTGTAGTAAAGACCTCTGCTCCGTGTATGTGCTGTATGGAATCATAAGTAGACCATAATACAGCTCCAGGGAACGGCAATTAAAACAGGCCAGGCAAGAAGGGAAATTTACTCCTACATTTTGGAACACTAGTTTGATGGATTCTCGTAACAAACAGTTGTAGTAAGGCGTCTCCATCTGCGGCACACCGGAGCGGCAACTAACAGTACACGTTCAACCTTTTACAAATGTCCCCATGGCCGACATTTTCACTGTCGAGCTTCTGAGTGGTGAGGACGGCAGGAACATAATTAAATAACCCAGCGTATTTAATCTCTTTCGAATTATCATCATCATTAACATTATTTCTAAAGTATTAGATTTGTTGTAGTCCTATTTGACTGAAAGGTCCGTGTTTGAGCATTTTATGACGGAATTTTCATTTTTAAATCAATCAGTGTCCCTAATACTTACGTTTAGCCGATGTTAGCTCTAAACTTGCCTAATGTTCGCGAAGCAGAACTGTTAGATTTGATTTTACGTTAATGACGTTCTCCGTCTCCCGTGACGGAAAGCAGGTGCACCCGGCGAGTCCAGCCGAGAGCATGTGAGATAAGAAGATCCACTGAGCACCTGGTTAATTAAAACCTGATAAATACACATGGCCTCAGGAAAAGCACTAGCATGGTAGAGATTAAATAATTGAACATTAGTTCGTCTTAATGGCAAATAATGGCTCTTATTTATTTATTCATTCATTTATTTATTTATTTAAAGCTCTATCCAGCAACACAGCACTGTGTTAGCTAAATTTGAAGGCCTTCATAAGCCTTTGCGGTGGTTCTTGACTTGAATTAAAACTGAACATCGAGCCTCATTTCCCATCCCATGCAAGACAGTAGCATTCTTTTCAGGGATGTTAATCTGTTCCTGAGAAACCATTCCTTAAAAAAAAAAAAAAAAAATTTAAGAGTTTTAACTTTAAGTGTACAATCTTAAAGTTGGAAATGTGCTGTTCCCACACTCAACAATTCACAACATATTGCATTTTTAGCCAGTCCAATCCACAAAGCTTAATTGGATCCCCGTAGGTCTTCTACCTGCTCGGTCAAGCGTGACACTAATCCAGTGTTTCGGGCGGGCGCGGTGATGACATTTCCTTTTGAGATCTTGGATTAATTCTGGAGTTCTCAAAGGGATTCAGTGTCCTCGGTTATAAGCAACCAAGCAATAGGAGCAATAATGTACCTACTACGGAGGTTTCGCATGGGCTTCGACTTGGCTTCAGAAAAAAAAAAGCTTCAGAAGTCATATTGATAACTATGTAGGCCTTGGTCTTTCTGTAGGGTTGGATTGCGTGTATAAGAGCAGCTCACTCATTAGCTTGGCACCAGCTACAGAGGTTTCTGTTCTCACATCAGTCACGTCCATTCATACCTAGAGTTTTAGGGTCACTTTCTGCTCTGATATTTCTACCAGAGCCGAAAAGAACACTTAATTATGCCTATAACAAGAGCCACACATTACCATGTCCATACTGAGAGATTGACATGCTAGGTGCTAGACACAGCTCCTGAAAAAACAGACTCTGCAAATTCTTTAGACATACTGTGACGGTTTCATTGATAATTACAGCTGCTGTCCATCATTCGTTTGAGGTGCTTCGGTTTTTGTGCACCGTGCATCAAATGTCACCCATGTGCCTGCCCTGGCTTTTTTATTACTTTGAGCTTTGGTAGATTTAGTTTTTCCAGGAAGATTACTACCAGGTGCTGTGTTTCATCTCTCCTACACAGCAGAGGTGGTAAATATCACCAGGATGGCCGGACACCGAGGGAGCAAAATTGGCCGTGCTCTCCGGGTAGGAGGGACAGTGTTATTCTCTCGCCCGTCAATCACAGTGGCGCCAGTCAATCATAGGCATATGCGAGTTCAAGTATGCAGAAGAGGGCAGACAGCTCCTCCCTCTGAGTGTTACGCTACCCTGTAAGAAAAGGTGGAAAAGGCTTCGAGTGTCTTGGAGGAAGCCTGTGTTTGCCTTCACCCTTGGTCGGAATTGGCAGGTGAGAAAATATGGTAAAAAATAAAAATATCAGTTGAATACCTTCTTGTGCATGAGGAGATGTATGCCAAGGCCTTCCAAAAGTCATAATATAATCATTCATATATATATATATATATATATATATATATATATATATATATATATATATATATATATATATATATATACACACACACACACATATATATATGTATATATACACATCATAATTATAATCATAATCTTCGCACCTAAAACCATTGCCAAAAATAACGCCACCCTAATTTTCTCATACAACGTTAAAAAAAAAGCACTTTTTTGTTCTCTAACTGCTTTTGAGCTCCTTATAACCGTCACAAAAAGCCCTACGGACAGCTCATGTACTCCCTCCACAGACCTGCACAAGCAGCTAGCTTGCTAGAATCAGACGGCTAGCCTGCAACGATCGGCTTTGTTCTGATCGTGCAGAAAGAACAGTCATAACGGGCACCTAGGGATTGCGTTGGTGATTCACAATACGCTGAAGCATCGTGGTAAAGCAAAAACACAGCCAACGTTCACAAGCTAAACAGGAAACACATGGAATAATAAAAGCGGTGTTTTTAGATCTTTTTTTCTACACATTTGGGGGTATGTTGTTGGTAAGTTCAGATGGGTTTTAGAAAAAAAATCCCGTGTCAATACTATCAGCTCTCACGTTCTGAGCTCTTGACAGTCTGAAGAACACAAACCCATTGCTGTGCATTTTTCACAACGGTGAGTAGAGATTAAAATAACTAAAAGTGCCTGGAGGTGCAGATAGGAAACTCTTCTCAGAGAAAAGAGTTGTGTTTTCTGTGCCTTGATTCACAATGAAACTCACTTTATCTTTCCCTCCATTCACTTTCCTGCAGAGGCTAAAACAAATGCTGATTATGTTAAGCACTCTCTCAGACAGGTTTAGGAGTGATAACGCTGGAAAAATCCAGAATTCCCTGTACTGTATAGGGGATATTTTCTACACTGCCGGGGTGTAATGTATGTCAGATCTGTTTTGCGTAAGCCTATTATCATAAATCTGAAGGAAGATCAGACCGACATTCTGTCACAACATGTTCTTATGTCTAAGAGTAAATAGTCTATAGGTTCTGCAACCAAATAAATCCTATGATCGAGATCATATGGAAGATAACTAATAAACTAGTTTTTGAGTCATTTGAAGAAACTTTTCTTTCTTTTTCAGGCATCTACAAATTCTCATGACATCAGACTTTTGAAGTAATGAAAAATCTGAGCATAATGTTTCACCCTCGCTGTAATAAAGCATTATGCCCATACAGCATTATTATTATTTTTTCAGACTGATAAATGATTCCATCAACGTAAGACAGAGTTACTGAAATACTCACACTCAGAGCCGTTCTAAAGCCTGAAAATGTGCTCTACTATAACAAACATTAGCTACTTCATTATGACACAGCGCCTCTGGTAAAGTATTGCAGTGTCTTACGGTAAAATAGTTAAAAATACAAGAATAAAGAGAAAAGTATGACCAGACAAGACTGCAAAGCGTGGCAATATTGTCACACGTGGTAAGAGAAATTCATCTATACAAACAAATCACATCTGTGCAAAAGAATTGTGTGTGTGTGTGAGTGTGTGTGTGTGTGTGTTTGGCATAGATAACCATCTGAATATGTTTTTAAGTCTTATTGAGCATAGTAGCTGGGTAGCATAAAAGCACAATTTAAGCACCATCTGTCCAAACTTCAAACTCCTCGAATGGTGTCACATGAAATAGGAAAAAGTTTGGATCTAAACTTGATATCACTATTCGTGCTAGAGAATCAAAGCGAGAGGTCTCAAGAAGAAAGAGTCCTATTAGTCCTAACAATAGGAGAAAGCTAGCATGAATGATTGTGTTTCGCTAGCCAGAACTGAGTTAACATATTCAAACCAGCTGTGACTTTGTCGTGTGTATATTCCAAGGCCCCTTCATGGATCTTGGTGAAGAGGTTGTATTTCAATGAACCTCAGGATGATGGCTGCCGAGCTTAATGTTCCCAGCAGGACCACCCTCGATGACTGTAGAGGTCAGACGAGAGCGATCCTAAAGAACGCCAAAAAGGTACACGTGTATCCTGCCCAGGTTGGGTTTACCAGGACCCACCCTTAGAGCCAAGCCTGAGGGTGGTATCTGCACGGGAGTGCCTGTTTAACTGATCACCCTGGGGATGTGGGGAAATCTTTTGAACTCAGCACCTGCCAGATGAAGGCTGGAGGTCAGGTTACTTACATGGACTAGACCGTTGCAGTGGAAACTGGCTTTGCCAACATGGAATGTCACTTCACACTTCACATTCTTGAGTGTGTGATGGATGAAAAATGGATCGCAGCAGCAGAAGCATTTTTACAGCCACTGAACAGCTCTGCAGTGGTGACCTAGGAGTTCAGTTTTCAGATATACAGCTCTCTGTTTTCCAGTCACTCTTCATCCTCATCCTCAACTGATCACTAGATCTGGTAGCGGCTGTAAAAATAAAGTGACGTGTACAGGCGGTAGAAATGAACTTCCCAGCAACCCTCACTAATGTTGCTGGGATTAGTCTTCGGGATAGGGTGAGGAGCTCTGTAATCTAGGAGAGCCTCTGAGATTACATCTCTCAGATCTCTTATATCTGTCTTGGGAACATCTGGGGATCCCATCTAAGGAGTTTAAGTCTGTGCAACCCCTACTAGGAGAGTAAACGAATGAATGGATGGATATCCCAAGAGGACTTTCGTCAGAGACACAAATGTCCCTTAGACCTTAATAACATTTTATAAATATAAAGTTAGCATTAACTGCATACAGCAGATTTAGTTTGAACACTTTTTAAGGACTTTTTAAGGGGTGGCTTATAATCCTGAGTGGTTAAGGGCATTTCCCCCGGCTAATTTAATGAACAAGAGTTTGCATTTTTCACAGTTATTTCCTTAGAACCTTTAAACCAGTGACTGGAAACTAGTCTTCTGAACAACTGTACATCATCCTCCACACACACACACACCGGTTTTAGGGACAATGCCAGTTCAGTGGGTGCACAAGCTAAGGCTGAGAGCTAGGTGAAATACCATGACATTATAGGAATAGAGAAAAAAGAGAGCAAACACATCAGAGTCAGAGGTCTCCAAGGGGCAGTGCTTTAGTTTCTGAAACAGAACCAAATTACATTGCGATGAGAAACATTTCGACCCTGTAGAAAGTGCTTTCAGTACACGACCTGCCAACACTACAGCATCAGCACAGCTTCAATCACGGCAGTCCGTGTAAGATGACAGGCTGACGGTTTGAGGGCAGATGGGGGTAGCGTTGCTACCCGCATGTCAAAAACCACATTTATGAAACATTTACTACATCATAGCCATCTTCCAGGCAGTGCTCAGGCAAAGCCAGTGGAGCTTGAAAGAAAACTGGTGGTCGGGGTTGGATGTTCGCATTGGCCGCTTTATCATAAGACTTTCAGGAAGCTGAGTGCTTTGATGACTCAGAGATCAACCAGGATCTTAGACACTCTGAAGAGAATATGTGGCATGATGAGAATTTCTTCTGCATTAAGCAGTGTAAATTATTGTTGAAGTAGTTCTGAGAGCAAACATTATCAATAATGATCTTTTAGCAATCTGGAGTGTAGCAGGGAATGAGCAATTTAGATGAACCTGAACACAAGACAATTTAGATCATTTAGAACATTAGTAGAGCCCTCTAAGCGTACGCTCTAAACAATAGTGTTTTTGACGAGTTATGAGAAGTCTGTTTATTTAAATCAGGATTGACAAAACATAGCACTCTAAAAGAACAATGCACTACACAGCAGTTTCTTCTAGTGAGGTTTGTTTGGGAATTACATAAGGATCCGAATGAACAGGATGTGAGATTTCATGGAGACAATAAAACGCTGTTTTTCCATCAAAGAACATTTTAAAGGAATACCGCCACAGGGAAATTTCTCACCATCTCAGATGAAAATGCAACAACAACAAAAATATATATATTATAAAATTGCCCCTTGTGTGTGATACACGTACAATAGTAATGTTTTCGTTTGATATTTGAGCGCACCTTTAAGTGTCCTTTTTCCAGTTAAATAAAAAACACTTATCTACTCCGCTAACATCAGGCTTATTTGCAGGAATTAGCTGGTTAATGCTAGTTAAAGAACTAGTCTAGCATTGTGTTCATTTTATGTTACGCCAGGTTTGTTATTTTCCACAAAATATTAGAAAGCTAGGAAACAACGACCCAAAATGAAACTGCTCTTAGTTGATGCGATAAAGTTGTTAGCGATATTGGATGCGTTGATATTCACGTCTGTACATCGAATGGGGAAAAAACCTGTAAAATGCTTCTAGGTTGTTTCCTGTGTGCTTTTACATGATTGCAATCGTCTGTGCGGGTGCTTATTAACTACAGAATGTCGGCTAAATCGAGCAAAGAGTAAAGATGGATGCAAAAGCTCCGTCCTCCCACTATGCTTACATCATTTTAAAGCATATTAATATTAATGCATAATATCTCTAGACTAATAATTATGCACAACAATACTTAAAGTTCTCTATACACTAGAACACAGAGTTCTACAATACACCTCTGTATAATTACCCCCCCCCCCAATCCTCCACAGAGTCTGCTGAAAACATTACACACAAAAAACATGTCAATCTATCGGTTCTGTACAAGTAAGAACCACAATACGTGTCAACATGAGAGTTAGGATTTAGGTCAGACTTAACTTTTACAAAACAATCTTCACAAGAAGTAAAAATGACAAGCTGTCTGAAGTATGACAAGCAGCATGATGTGGAAATAAGTAACTGTAAAGTTAAAACTGTGGCTGGAAGCTCTTTCTTCCTGCACTGTAGCTTCAGAGAACAGTACAGTAGCTGATGTTTTACGGAATAGCAATAACACATGCTTTTAAGAGGTTTATTCAGCTTTAGATTCAGATTTTTATTCTGAAAATGCGCTAGTCCGCATCTATAAACATCAATAGAGCTTAAATAATTCTACACTATATGTATATGGATGGACTACTTTTCAATAAAATAAACAATATGCACTTTGTTATTTATTTATTTATTTAGGCTTTCCAACATTCTAGGTGAACACTACGCTACCGATTCAGACTGAACATTAAACTCTTCAATGCTACGGTAAGAATGCAGAAAGTTAATAAGCTAATGATGCAATTAACTACTATATTTACGCTGAACTAAACGTTCCTCATGCACCAGAAACACGTGAATCGCACATGCACAGTTTGTGAAAAAACTAGATTCAATTTCAGCTGTTACATGGACTGGATATTCCATGTATGTTCGGAACTGAAAAGAGTTTTTGCCAGATTTGAATCCTACGAAACATGTACAATGTTTTATCGTAACGTTACTAACTAAACTCACTACAGCAGTCTTTGCGGTATGACTATTTGCACACGAAGAACATTATAATATAATAATATAATAATATAATATACTAAATTAAGTCTGTAATGTGTGTTAAGTAGTACATAGTACATGTCGAGCTTGTGCTGTTGGCAATTTTTGTTTTTATTAACTTAAAATAAGTTAAGGTTAAGGTAAGATTAGTCTTTTCTTAAGATTATGTCTCTAGCCATTACGTGGGCTTGACATTTGAATGGTTCCTGCCCATGTACACGACGCTCCGCCCACAGGATCTTAAGTGGCTCGTATATTATGTTCTACATATCTTCCAGGTTATTTCTACAAGTAAGGAATAAACAAAATCGACCATTGCACTTTTAATGCTTTGAGAGCGAAGAATTCGGTCTGAATGTTTGTTCTCTGGGAACTCCAATACCAGAGCTTTCTCTGAGACGATTCACTGCATTTGAAGGCGAATGCGATTGCCAAGCACACTCAAGCACTTTTATTAATCGGCCATGCGGTCAGGCTGATCAGCCAATACCGTTTACCTTAAGATGCTTAAAGTCAGCCTAATTAATCATCAAATTGTTCAACCACCAGACAAGATCCCACGCATCTTGACAAATCTCGATTTTTCTATAGTTTTCTATAGCTTACGTTGTATAGATTTTTTTTTCGCCAGTGTTAACAATTATTTCTATCGATCGTTAAAAAAAAACACTAGATTTAATGTATTACTATTAAAACCGTCAGAACACATTTCACTAATCTAATTCTCCTAATATTTTCATATTAAGCCAGATGTTCTCACTACTAATGATAGCCTAGTTTTGCCAGGAAATAAGCACTCTTCTATGTTGTTTTGCTAAGAATTCTATTATTAAAGCCTAGTAATAAACATATATTATTGAAGGCTTGTATATAGGCAATAAAATAAGGCCGTACATAATAAGTACAACAGTTAAAAATAAGAGTTGGAATACAAGAGTAAATACAAGAATATTAATTGTATACTCGTTTTCTAATGCAGTTACAATGTGCCGTGTGCCGTTTCGTGCCTGAACGTCTCCAGTGACTCAGAAATTAAACTCCCTTCATCTTGTTTAATATGTTCTCTTGGCTCCTGTGGGACTCTTTCAATGTCATTATGCACTAAAGCTGATTCTGAAGCATGTATTCCACATGTTGCTTCTGGCTCTTTGCCCTCATCAGAGCACACTGTTGTCGCTCCACAATCGGTCAATAATCAGCTAGGTGTCAGAACTGTGACACAGTCACATCACATCCAGAGGTCTCCATTTGATAATCCTGCTGCTCTTTAATCGATCGTCCCTCGTGTTTCTTCTCCATGAAAAACGATCAATAGAATAAGCAATCTGTGGCTCTACTTCTCAGTCTGCTTAGCACCTATTGAGATCATTAGCAATCCATCTGGTTTCCATCCAATCACAATTGACTCTAATTAAAAATATGAGTAGGGGAATGATTAATAGCGAACACACGGCAGTTAAAAAGTTGACTTGGCTCACTATCTCGCGCTGACAAGGGGAAAATGAGTACGGAGAGCTCACCACGGGACTG
Source organism: Ictalurus furcatus (assembly GCF_023375685.1). Taxonomy (NCBI): domain Eukaryota; kingdom Metazoa; phylum Chordata; class Actinopteri; order Siluriformes; family Ictaluridae; genus Ictalurus; species Ictalurus furcatus. The sequence goes on along the minus strand of NC_071272.1, from coordinate 24,268,116 downwards.
ATGAGACGGCATCCACAAGACAGGAAGAGAAAACGAGATGAGACCTGGCTAATCGTAAGCCAGGCGTGGATAGAACTGTGAGTGAGAGAGAGAGAGAGAGAGAGAGAGAGAAAGAGAGAGAGAGAGAAAGAGAGAGAGAGAGAGAAAGAGAGAGACTCGGCTTTTTTCTGCCACAAATCGAGGTCATTAATGCCTGAGAGCCAGCAGCCGTGTACACAGAGCAAAGAAGAGGACGACGTTAAGCTACAGGAGAGCTGTGACATTATGGCCTCAATTTGCTCAACCTAGAATTAATGCTTATCTGTGACTTCACAATTATTTATTTTTTCCCCACTGCGCATCTACAATCATTCAGCTAGAAAGCTTAAAGAAGCAGGAAGAAAAGAACGACATGCTCGAATAGGTCGTGTTTGGAAATCAAGGCAGCTGTTAAGCTATATAATAATGAGCTAATTATTACTCTTCACTTGTTTGTGTTTGCTCGTTCTCTGTGATTTTACAGTAAGCTCTGGCAAAGCTGCAGGACAAAGCAGAGTGAACGCAGGTCATGAGGCCAAATGAAATCCAGTATGAATTGTGAGTCATAAACCTGCGTTCACACTGGCGAGCAATAAAGCGACAGCCAACCGTTCATTTTCTATGTGTTCGTGTGACACGGGGCGGCGATTTCAGCGATAGCGGCGAGTGACAGCGCGAACTGAGATTTTCTCAGTTTTCCAGATTAGGTATGACTCTGTAAAGCAAGGGTTTCTCCTTCAGTCTCTTCTTCAGGAGGTGCAATGCTGCTCAACTATGTTAAGGTCTGGTGATTGACTTGGCCAGTCTAAAACCTTCCACTTTTTTTTTCCTTGGTTGAGTCGGCAGTGTGTTTTGGATCATTGTCTTGCATGATTTAATTTGGATGCATTTCTCTGTACATTAGCAGATGAAATGTTCCTGTTAAGTTCTGAATTCATTCTGCTGCTACCATCATGAGTTCCATCATCAATAAAGATTAGTGAGAATGTTCCAGAAGCAACCATGCAAGCCCAAGCCATGACACTACCTCCACCATGTTTCACAGATGAGCTTGTATGTTTTGGACTTTCCATCACTTTGGTAGAGGTTCATCTTGGTTCCAGAACTTTTGTGGCTCATCTCTGTATTTCTTTGCGAATTCCAGTCTGGCTTTTTGATTCTTACTGCTGATGAGTTGTTTGCATCTTGTGGTACGGCCTCTATATTTCTGCTCTTCTTTGAACGGTGGATTGTGATACCGTCACTCCTGCCCTGTGGAGGTTGTTTTGGGGTTTTGCTTCACAGCTCTCACAATGTTTCTGTCATCAGCTGTTGTTCTTTTCCTTCACCCTTTTTTCACTTTATAAAATATTAGAATGCATTTTAAATAAACAAAGATTAGTCATATACTGTAATCAATTGTGTGCTGGCTAACATCCTTTTTCATCGGAACTAAGAACTCGGCAAACGGTTCACGCCTACGAACGACAAGACCAGCACTCATGCCATGCCTGTAAGAGACAATCTACAATATCAACGCAGGGTAAGTGGACAAAGCCAAGCCTCTCCTTCTTACATACCTCTGTTCCTTCATTGCTTCTACCTGTTAAAGCTGAGGAAACATTCTGTTAAAAACCTTGCCTAGATTACCTCTTATTATCCTTCCAGTGACTGAAGCTTGCATCATCTCCAAATCCAGGACAGCCTTTAAAATATCCTGATGAGAGCTATTGTATTGGATTGTACTGTATGCTAATAGATGTAGTTATGCGTTCCCTCTATTCCTCTAAAGGCTTCAAAAGATGAAAGCTAGGAAATAGTTTTGCTCAATAAGTGCTGAAATGTGGAACAATAAAGCAGCATTTGTCAAAACAAGTATGGCAGGGCTTTCACACACACAGCACCGCTGCGAGGGAACAGATTCCAAAGCTTCTTTATTGCTTTCTACTGAAAGATGAGAGACCTTTTCCCTCACTTCAAATTAGCATTTTGGAGCCTGACGTGACCTGGCCAGTACTCACCTGAGACATACATAAACATGAGCGTGTAACTGCCATACAGTCGCTTCTTTCTGCATTTATTCCCCTCTGTGTGCTCAGCTCAGATTGCACATTTCCGGAGATTTAGAACAAGACTGCTGAGTCATCTGGGAATACCTTTAGACAGATTTTTAAACGCCTTCTAGCCTTCGATTGTGTCTTTTTTTTCACCTAGATCCTGATCATTCTACCTACTGTGAAAGAAGCTATGCACTTTTAGGAGTTCTATTTGGAACCGTCTCTGATAGAGCTGCAACCATTAAGGGTTCCCACATAGAGGACCACCAAAGAACCCTTCAAGTCTTCATGAAATGGCTTCTTAGCTGTTATTCGATTGATGTATTTCCTTCTCATGCAGGAAGTCAGAGCGACACAACAGCCAACAGCGTTCGCGATGCGGCGCACCCCCACCCGATCTGAACAAACCTGACGGTAGCTTAACGAGCTATCTAAATATAGACAACTGTGAAGAGATTAACGAGAGCTTTTTACTGATTCCTACTGATGGAGAATCCCAGATGACATATAAAGACAGAATTCTCGCTCTGTCTGAGGAAGCGACGTGTTTAAGCGTTGAATTTGAAAAGCGCCCGTCACATAACCGCCACCTCGTACAAACTCCATCCGTTATTTTCTGAACCAAGTGATGTTTGGAAAAGGAAACTGTGCAGGAAGTTGTTCAGCCAAAGACAAACTGTCAAAACATGATTACTGCTAACGAGCTGCTACTGTAGAGCAAGACACACCTCTGGGGGGGGTGGGGGGAAGTGTAGGTTTAGGAAAACTATCTTCTGACGCTTTATTCCCACCTGGTCCTCTCTCTAAATTTAACAGAATGTGTTATGTTCCTGGATGTATTCTGATGTCTTCTGTGGCATTTTCCTCTCTCTATCTTCTACGTGGTTAGGATATCCAAGAAGATCAGGATTTGACACTGAGATTGGCAGAACGAAGCTGCTGCTAGCACAGGGTAGCACATCAGAGAGCCCTGTTTAATCTGTCTCAGCGTTGACGTGCCTTTTAACTTGGTACTTTGTGGATTTAAGCTTAATGCTAACCTTGTACCTTGTATATTCTGACATGTTGGCAGAATGTTGAGGACTATTTTCAGATGGTACTGTACATCATCTCAGGTATTGGATATTCTGACAACTGTAATCACTGTTACAGCCTGGAAATTGTATGCAGGAGTGCATTTTTTCATGTTTTTACAGAGACCAAGAGATGTGCAACACAAATTTACAAAATTACCAACAATACAAAACCAAACTCAAGGCCAAGCCTTGAGTTTGACCAGACCAGACCAAACAGCACAAATTCAGAACATTTCATACAGCATTACTATTATATACCCGCCACCTAGAAGAGGGCTAAAGGACACAACAAAGTTTCAGAAATCTCAGTGTTTGTTTTAACTCAATATGTTCAAATTAGAGACACATTGGAAGGCGCCGCCACCACGTGGCGTTCAAATTACTCGGGTGGAAAGCAATCACAAACATATTAAGCTTAAACAAATGGGTTAGTTTTTATAGAGGTATCGCATGTTATTAATATCCTGAAGGTCCAATACAGACTTATCCACATCATGTTTATTTAATAAAGCACAGAATAGGCTCCACATTTCACAGGGTAGGCTCCATGCCTGAGACTATACAAAAAATTTGATTATGGGAAAAAATGTTTTGTTGTTTAGTACTGGACAGCTGATGCAACACGCGTCATTGATTCACATGAAACTCGATTCTAAAATACTTCCAGATTATTGTGGGAAAACCAGGGAAAATAATACATGGAACAACAAAAAAACAAAAAAAGCAATCAAAATGGCCGCTCTCCTCAACCCCACATCGGATCGTGTTACAGTCAATTGTGTTTGTTTGGTTTGTTTTTCTCCAATGTGGTAGAAATGTGATCGTCACCTTCTCATATCACAGACAGAGAACATTTCTATGCATGTGGATGTTTCCAGAAATAATATTTTGTTGTCAGGTTTGGTGTTTTTGTGTTGTGATAATGCTGTAGTGTTTGCAAATCTCTCGCATTTGTGCTGGTTTCTGATTTTGTTTTGCGTTGCTGTAATAATGAAGTGTTACGCGTCTCACAGCTACCATATGTTTGGTTTTTTCTGCTGTTAGAGAGAGACAGACAGAGAGACAGACAGACAGCATGGACCTTATGTTGTTGTGTTCTTGTTGCACTTACCATTTTTAACTCATGTGAGCAAGAGGGAAAATAAATAGGTACAAACACAGATGGACTCGTCCTGTTACGTGCTCTATACACTACGCTGCTGGAGTAATGAAGAATAAATTAACTATCCTAACAAGAGGACATGTGCAGAGAGAATTAATTGGTGGGGGGGAGGTATGTGGGGTACATTTACGGTGCAGGTTTCCAACAACAGTAAGCCCTGAAAACAAAACACTACAAACAGATTGAATCAAAGAAAAAGAAAACCAGCAAAAATCCTTGGGAATAAGATCAAATAAGGATCTTCTCTACAAAGTCTACTGAAGAAGATATTTAGATTCCAGTCGGATGCTGAATCGATTAACCGTGGCTACTGTGGCACATAGGCCGGCAAATGCAAAAACAACGTCACAAGGTGGATAAACCGATAAATTGATAGTAAGGGTTACACGATACACAAAATTCTAAGTAGCTCTCTATAGCCCTAGATGTGTTTTTGAATCCTGCCTTCTCCACTACCGAATATGAACTTCTCAATCGCCATGGTGATTTCTTAATCACGGATTGAATCAGCGAGAACAAGCAGAGCATTTGCTGAGTGTTTGTGTCTGTATGTCTGTGTGTGTGTTTTGCATTAGCCATATGCGTGTGGTATTAGCATTGGTGTGTTGTACACATATTTGGCAGATTTGATTTCGGTCCAGGAAGTCGGCAGGTTTCTCGAGCTAATACGCTAGTACAATGGTATGCTAGCATATTAGCTTGTGAAAAACAGCGTGCTTAGGAGAAGCACGTTTTTTAAAAATAAATAAATTTTAAAAACCTATAGCCCATAGCGAGAAATAGAGGAGGGAGTGTGGCCTTGATTAAGTTTAAATGTTTACTACATCTCACGTAATATAAGCATTGTTTGATGATTACTTTATTATGCGGCCTGTTGAATATTTCGTTCGATATGCAGGCGTATCGAATCGAGAGCCTTGTATCAAATGATACAACGAACCATACTCCTACACCCCACCCCCCATCCCCAAGTTACACAGCTAGATAGCTAGCTACAGATTTAGCTAACTGGTAAAGAATTCGATCAGGTTAAATATCCTCAAAGTAACTTAATTAGACCGGGTTTCCCAAAAGCATCGCAAAGTTAAGATCATCTCAATTGGCTGAGCGAGAGCACTGAATGTGACGCTCGCGCTAGTATTTAACAACTTTAAATCTTTGTGTTGCGATGCTTTTGGCAAACTCGACCCTGTCCAAAAGAGCTTTGCCAGACCGAGGCTCTCTCCGAGTTTGCGGTGTATATCTCAGTCTGAAATACGTCTACACGGGTATAACCTACCAGGCTACATTAGGTGATAAAATCCAGGAAACGTTCAATTTGGAACTGAGTAACACGAGACGGCTGTATATTGGCTCCCTTGAGCCTGCAGACCTCCGGCGTCCAGCATTTAACCTGGCTCGTTTCTCACCTGCCACCGCCTCCGCACCCCCACGGCCTTGACTGTAGATCCTGTGGCTTCAAATCATTAATCTGTTCCACTCCGTTTCCCCGTGTGTTTATCTATACGGGAAAGCAAAATGCCTTTTTTCTTTTCTTCATGCTTCTTAGTTGTTCTATACGCAGTCACCAGGATGAGCCTGGCAGAACGTTCTCTCATTTCTCAGGCAATTGATTTTGCTCAGGGTGGTTTTGTTTTGGGCTTTTTTTTTTTTATTGTTGTTGAATGCACATGAGAGTACAGATGAACATTTTCATGGGAGTGAGTTCAGCAGTTCATGTCTGTTTTTTAGCGGGGGAAAAAACAAAAAAAGCAACAGATAATGTCATGAAGCATATTCTACGCTGGGTTGAAAAGCTAAATCTCTCGCTCTCGCTCTCTCTCTCTCTCTCTCTCTCGCTCTCTCTCTCTCTCTCGCTCTCCATTCTCGAGAGCTTCATACTCTGGTAGTTCTGCTTCACCGTCGATCGCAGGAATAAAATAAACACAAAAAAAACAACCGGTTCCTTTTCACTCTTATCTATATGACAGGGAAACGAGTCAGAAACGAAAACTGCTGAAAATAAAAAAATGACTGCATATTCATTTCTACAGATGCCCGAGGGCATTACTACAAGCATCCTATAAACATATGAAGCTACCTGACAGGCATCTGATTTAAAAATCTAAATCTATTCATCTAATATCATCTCATATTTCCCGATTAAATACCCCCATACGCTGTGTTTGCAGTCTTCTTACATGACAATGACAGTATCAGTAGACTGATCAGATGCTAACCTGAACAGGTGTTCCTATTAAAAGTAAACTGTGTAATGTGATGCGTCGCATTGCCCTTTTTATTGCGTTTTACTTACACATCAATCAATCACTCAATCACTCAATAAGAAGTAAAAGAATGGAAAACTCAACTGTCTATCTTCTCCTACATTTTTTGAGGGGGTTATTATCGAATGAGGGTTATTTCAATGAGCTACAGTATGTATTCACCTCAGGACTGCACTTCTGCAGCAGACGAAGGAGACCTGTTAAACCTTCAACATAAAACTGTATCTCTCTCTCTCTCTCATACACACACACACACACACACACACACACACACACACTCCTTTCTCATGAATGAAATATATGGAGAAGAAAACATATGGAGAAGGATTTTTTTTTTTTTTTACCTCAGAACAGATGAACGTCTATTCTTCTGTTTCTTCTTCTGATTTTCGACCTACTTCGGACTTTTCTCCAGCTTTTGACGCGGCTGATGGCGAGTCGTTTCTTCTGTCTCGGTCTCTCTCTCTCTCTTTCTTTCCCACTTCCACACAAATCGTTTGTTTTCCAGGCGAATTTCTGTTTTGTTTTTTGTTTTTTACTTCCAGTGAAGTGTTCGCTGAAGGCGCTGAGGTGAGCGGGCTGCAGTGAGGAGGAGAGAGCCGTGATCGTCGCGAGCCTGCGTCTCTCAAACCAACCTTCCCGCCCCCTTCTCCAGGCGCGCGCACATTGGCGCTGGCGGGAAAATAAATAATAAAATAAATAAATTAAATAAATAAATAAATAAATAGATCCGCGCGTGCAGGGCTTCTTCAGTCACATATCTCTAAGCTAAATCCCAAACAGCTTCCTGATCAGTGTAAGAGTGCGGGGTTTACCACGTTAAAATAACACGTTTTGTACACTAAGTAGTGGACTACATGGACAACAGAAGGGTGTTTGGGATTATGCTGGTGAATCCATGCTATCCATGTTTTTAAAATAGGGTTAATTTAGGTCTTGTTTTTTATTATTATGTTGGCTTGACAAAGTCAACATTCTGATATGTTGTTTAAGCTTATTATTATTATTAGTAGTAGTAGTAGTAGTGATAGTATTTTTATTTTTTCTGAGACCCAAAATGTCTAACCGCTACTCGTCCAAGAGCTTTGGTGCATATCAAGCTACAGTACATGCACCAAACTCACCACAGACCTTAGTGAACGTATGGAGGTGCGTCCCAAATCACACACTTGCGCACTATTCTACGCCATTTTGTAATATAAATAGTGTGATTTGTGTGTTCATACTGAAAAAACCCAAAAATTCGTCAGAGTCGTATTGGTTTTCCACTGAAGCTAAACACGGTTGATGCTGGCGAGTACCTGGATGGGAGACCATCCATCCATCTTCTATACCGCTTATCCTTCCTTCAGGGTCACTGGGAAACCTGGAGCCTATCCCAGGCACAAGGCGGGGTACACCCTGGACAGGGTGCCAATCCATTGCAGGGCACAATTGGGCACAACCCATTCACACACTACGGACACTTTGGATACGCCAATCAGCCTACCATGCATGTGTTTGGACTGGGGGAGGAAACTGGAGTACCCGGAGGAAACCCCCACAGCACGGGGAGAACATGCAAACTCCGCACACACAGGGTCACGGTGGGAATCAAACCCCCAACCCTGGAGGTGTGAGGCCACTAAGCCGTGCTTAGTCGTGCCACTAAGCCGTGCTAACCACTAAGCCGTGCTTGAGGGGGCGCTCAACATGTGGTCTGTGTGGGGCCTAATGCCCCAGTATAGTGACGGGGACACTATAGTGTACAAACAGCACCGTCTTTCGGATGAGACGTTAAACCGATGTCTTGACTCTCTGTGGTCATTAAAAATCCCAGAGTAGGGGTATAACCCTGGTGTCTTGGCGAATTTCCCCCATTGGCCCTTCTCTATCGTGGCCCCCTAATAATCTCCATCTCTGAATTGGCTACATCAGTCTCTCCTCTCCACTAAAAGCTGGTGTGTGATGGGCGTTCTGGCACACTATGGCTTCTGTCGCATCATCCAGGTGGATGCTACACACTGGTGGTGGTTGAGGAGATACCACCCCCCCCCCCCCCCATACTATGTAAAGCGCTTTGAGTGTCTAGAAAATATAAATGTAACTGTAACAAAAACAAAGTGCACTTTAAGTTCCCGGATGATGCACTTATTCAACCGAAAAAACAAAGAGTGCAATGATGGACACTTCGTGCACTCAATGGTCGCAGCTTTCCTTACGATTACATCTCCGTCTGACGGTCACTGAGGTCTTGTTGGGCATAAAAGGAAACATTAACATAAACAGTAAAATGTACCAATTCATTTTTAATATCTGTTTGGCTATTTCACTAATGCTAGTTGTGTTAATTTGTGAAGATTATCTTGATGAACAAAACATGTAACTTTTGTTGGTGACAGAGATTATTTTCTGCACTAATCAGAAGCCAAGGAGCTTTCGGGTTTGGCCTACAGAAATACGCCATCCCTGCAGCACTTCAATTTAACTTACCGTACTGTATGTATAACCGACAGCACTCCAGGCCAATTGAAATAGCCTTTCGACATTCCCCCTTAGCTTTCGGCATGCCCATAACTTTTAACACGCCCATTACTCAGACCTGCAGAGACTGCTGTCTCACTTAGTGTGCAATGAGTTTTCTAACTGATCGGAATTACAGTTAACCCATTACAGAAGCTCAAAATGGCCAAAATTCCCATTGACTTCCATTGAAATATTTGGACTGTTATAACTTCTTGAGCTTTCAAGCTACTTCCACCGAACTCGGCACAGTCCTTCAAGCTGTGCAGACTGATCATGATGTATTTTTTCTAACTGATCAGACTTACGGTTTTCCCGTAGCAGACAATCAAATTATGAAAAAACTCCCATAGGATTACATTGACGGAATGTCTCCCCCCTCTCACTCCTTCTGACTTTCTTCTTATATCACTCTATTTGTCATCAATCTTTCTACCTGTAACTGTCTGTCTGTCTGTCTGTCTATCTATCACCTTTTCTTTCTTTCTGTCTTTCAACTTCAAACTATCTTCAAGCTTATGAAACTGTCTAAGCGTTCTTTGAGATGTGAAAAGAGTTCAAACACACTGACTTGGTTAAAAGTAAAAGTAGTGCTCAAGAAAATTACTCAGACAAATAAGTCCTCTGGTGAAACAAAGTTAGTTTCGTTAGCTAGCTAGCTAATTCATGTCAATTCATACTGTACATGTTCCTAGCTATCTAGCAAAGATAGCCCTTAAACATTATCCTGAGTGTTACCTATAGGATGTAGGAGCACCTCGATATATTTCTCGTAACAAGTGATCAGAATATGAAAGTGACAGTTTAAGTTTAACACAGAGCTTTGGTAGTGTAAAACATCAAAAGATCTGGTTAGTGGTAGTCTAGCTCACTCAGCTAGCTAACGGCTTACCTGTACCATACGTTTTTCCGCAGGTTGGATGTTGAACTGTGAAATGCCGATATTTCCACAGGGTTTGGTGGCTCACATACTTTGCAGATCATTATCAAGCTGAAGCATGCTTTATTTTTATTCTGTCTCTTAACAATGTTTAAAGACAAAACCATTTTAATGACATTTTGATGTGTTAACTGTTGGTACGTCAAGTCATGTTTATTTCTAAAGCACATTTAAAAAAAAAAAAACGATAAATGCTGGAACACATTTTCATTGATTTAGGTTTTTATTCCATCCTCAATGAAAAAGAGTTTAAAAACATTGTTTAATTGTAGCATATTTATTCATGACATCAAGACATATTCAATACCAATAACATCAATAACATCATCATTCTAAACACAGACGTTATTGATGCTTGCATTAAAAACATTACATAAGTCACTCTTAATATCTTTCATTCAGTCATAGTGGTTTGGGAAATAAAAATGGATATGTTTTAGTCTAATATTACTTTAAAAACTGTCAAATATAAGCTACCTGCCAACACACCAGGCAATAAGATGTGATATACAGTACACAGTCATCCATCAGTATTAGCAATAGGTTTGTATTATATACTCACATTTTCTTAAGGCCTTGTGCTCAGAAATGTTCCCCAACTGGAAAAATTAACGTTGTTCTGCATTGTTGTTACTTTAGAATAAAATGGGAAGACATTTTGTATCATATGAGTGTTAGTACTAAATAGTACTAGACAAATTTACAGGATATATTGTCCATATAGGCCGTTTTGTTTTATTAGTAAAGCAGATATTCCCATCTTCCAGAGTTATGGTTTGCAGTAGTTATATAAAGTTGAGTACAGCGCAATATGCTGAGCGATTGCTTGCATGGCATTCGCCCATTTCTACAATATGTTCTGTTAGACAAGTTAATTCATCCACACAGATCTGATTAGATTTCCAGATCACTGGTGTTTGGCTTGATGTTGTTTGTGCATCAGATGATAAGGGGGAAAAATGCTTAGCAGACACAAAGGAAACAGGAAGTAATAGGTATCCAAGGCTTGCCATCTATTACAGAGACAGAGGAATAAAGTGGTGCAAGCTTGGAATTGGACTGCTCTTTCTTGGCTCCACACATGTGTCTCAGATTCATACCAGACACACCAGATTCAGTAAAGCACCCTAAAGGGTTTTTTGGTTGGGGAACCCTAAAGGTTCTATGCACAACAGGGAGGCAAAGAATGCTTAACTATCCAAAAACCCTTTGGCTTGTGTAGAAATTTACATAAGCCGACTGAAAATTTCCGAATTGTAAGAAAAGGTTGTTGGATTAGTTCCTTTTCTTATTCATATAAAATCCTATTTTGATTTAGATCAGACTAATAATTTTAAGTCTGAGTGCTTGTTCATTACTGTTGATTTATGGGTTGTTGTTGTTTTTAAATCTTTTTCTGAGAAGCTTATTTATGAAAATAGCTGGCCACCCACACAGCCAGAATAAAGGCACAGTGGGGCATTGTTTGGAAGTAATTCCTAGAAAATTCTGCCTTTGAAATTCAGCATGACTTAGCAAAAACAAACTCATCAGACGCTCAAACACTCAAAATGTATGCCAAAATGCTCAAAGCTAGAAAAGACAATTAAACAATTCATTTCAGCCTTTCAAACTATTCATTCTGCCTGGCTGAGGATGCCAAGCGGGTAGAAGCAGTCTGTTGAACTGAAATAACTGAAATAAAGAACTTGGTGAAATAGAACAAGTGTTGCTATTAGTTAAATCGATATTGAGCCTGAATTCTACTTTTAGGTGCCAATAGAGTCGGGTTCATTTTAGACAGCAACATTACAGTAAATGAGCCAAACTGACTTTAACGATGCCAAGAAATGGTTTTACTGAACATATGCCATAGTGAATAGAGACCACAGAAACAATGATATCAATGTCAATTGAAAAATAGCCTTATGGGCTGCTATGCTGCACAGTAAAAATTGGCAGGTTCATTAGCCAAAGTTCAGGTAGACACAAACCATAAAGTAAATAGGGCAACTGTTTATAGCAAGTGATTTTTCATTGCTGTTGAGTATGATAAATGGGCTTGTGCCGAAGCCAGTCATATGTGGAATTTAGCTTCATTCAGACATCTGCTATTTCTTCTGATAGAGAAGCTGTTCAGCTTTGAAGAAATGTCTGCAACTGGAAAAGGTACCTTAACATACTTGTGTTTGGAAATGCCTACTGCTATTAATCTCATCTTTACAGGAAGAGAGAAGAACAGCCCTCATTCCAGCGAGATAATCTGACTGATCTGGTTGATAACAGGACGTTCGGAAAAGACTCTTTTCCATTTTGTGGTGATAAGGATATAGATATTTGGTCTTCACCTAACCAGGCGCTTTCCCAGGTATAATTAATCACTAGAATCTTGCGATTCAGCATGGGTGCTGTGCTTGGCCACAAACGACAATTATCCTGTGAAGCTTGTCACAGTTTTCAGTTTATTTCCAGACAGATGAACCAGTGGCAATGAGCAATGGAGGCTATGTTACACTTCTGTTTTCTCTTTGCAGAGATTCACAGTCAGTACAAACACAGTGGTTATCTGGCTTTTCCTATGTCCATGATGAAGAACAAAACCTGTGTTAGCTGCCAAAGTAGTTTTCTTTTGACAGGGAAGGTGGTGCTTTGTGATAATGCATTGTTTACTGGGCAGCAGAAGAGCCACAAGGGCGCATTTTTAGAATGACTAGCTGTAATCTGCAAAATATAAAATTTCTGTCGTGTGTTTTGTTCTTTGGCGTCGGTCCAACCTGCCTGCACAGCCTGATGTGCACTGGATCAGTGCAGACCACACAGTTCTTCATAACACTAAAGAGAACACAGTCTTCCATCATTACGGCTTTCGGGTCGGAATGACCGTGATGCAAATATTCCAATTTATGTAAATATATCCTAATATTTTCTTCGAACTATGCACTGCAGAACCAGAAAATAAACAGCCATGTAGTATTGTATTGTTATTTATTTACAGTAATACATTAATAAACCCAAAGGTAAATTAGACAACAGGTTAATTTCTAACAGTAATCCCTGAAGCTAGGTGTTATTAGTAAGAAATTCATTCAGCGTAATTTTGAATCCGCTTTGGTTATTGTATGCGAACATGTAAATAGATATTTGTTAAAAATATATATATTTATTCAGTTGTCAGATATGACAGCATCCTACCAGTGTTAGCATGGAGTGACCAAGTGTGAATAAATATTCAATGAATGTGGTTAATTTGTTGTTGTTTTTTTTATTATTTTAAAAAGGGCTATTGCGTCTAAATATATCTTCAGTTCTTACTTGACAGCTCATCTGCATATCAGCAGTTTGACAAGGTGCCAGCGCATGCCCTGAGGTTAGCCACTAATCACGCCTTGGCAGCAGCAGAGAAAGTTGAGATTCATGTCAGAGAACTGCTCACCATGATTAATGGATCCTCCTAGAGGATAGTCTGAGATGCAATTACAGAAAAAAGCCAGAAGGTGCTACGCTAACTCACACTTCTGAATGTCCCATAATTGAGCTGCTGATTGAGTTTGCATGAGGACACAACGCCGGAGAACGCGCAGTGGAATACGCAGTCTTGCGCAGATGTGGATGCACATTGATTTAACATACTGTATAGCGAATTCCACAGGGCTGCCGCTAAAACGACTGCTTTCATATTGTAAATTAGATCTGCTGTCTATAATCAGAACATATTGTATAAACTCAATGATATGTGATTGTAAAGGAGGTCATTCATACAAGAGGAAACTTCTATTCCATCAGATACCGTATGACATTTAATGCAGTTCAATACCGAGTTATCAAGAACGACAGAACGACAAATTGCCAGGGCTTTCATTTATTCAAAACGCTTCTTAAAATTAGAATGACAGCAGAGTGATTCATCTTTGTGCCACCCTCCTTCATAATTAACCACAGCTTTCATTAGATGAAAAAAGATTAGCTTATATTAAATTCCAATCAGCTGAATAATAGCTAAACTCTCCCATGCCCTTTTCTGTGCGATCATAGTTTTTTTCCTTTCATGATATATGATGTGGCAGTTGAATGCTCAGTGTACTCTTCGGTTTTATTGCAGTAGGTTTTATTGCAGGCTTTTTAGTGGTAGGAGATGCATTTTCATTGAAAAGAGGAAATAAAAAGAGAGCATCTCAATTCTGAGACAGATAGGATTGCACAGCTCTAAAAAATAAAAGGGGGGGGAGAGAAAAAACAACCTTACTTGATCTCAACAGTGATGTCACGTGATATAAGTAAAGTCAGGCTTGTTTAGTATCTCTTAAAGTTTGTAATTTAGCATAATGCTGTTTATTTAATTTGATTGAACCCATCGCTCTCTCTCTCTCTCTCTCTCTCTCGCTCTCTCTCTCGCTTTCTATCTCTTTCAGAATGTTTTCCTCCACATGCCTTGCAGCCAATTTCATGAGATATAAATGATGTTTTAGCTCTTGTTTTCACGTTACTTGGAATACATTTTGAGCACCAAACTGACACATGGTCAACACTGAGCCAGTTTTTTATTTTATGCTTTATTTAAGAGACTGAAATTGTGAGTGGCTGACAAAGATTGATAGGCTCATAACCTTAATCCCCTAGCGGAAAAGGGTACCGACTCCTTGTTTTTTTTTTTTTTTTTACATTTTACAGTGACACTAAAACTAGTGCTGGGTATCTCTGACAGGAATTAGAAACGTTATAGGGAATGAAAACAAATGAACAAACGAAGGGAAATGAACAGAATCTTTCACTGAACATTAGAAAACGTGAACACGACAATTCACACTGCTGTTTCTGGTTAAATGCAGCGTATGGTTTTATTTATCCTCACTCTATAGGGTTACTATAAGCAGAGTAGGCAACCATATGTAAAGAACATTCTTACACTTTATTTCTTTTATTTCATTCTAACCAGTCTCCAACTCAGCAGGGGAATGTGGAACACTGGAACATCAATGTAAACGCAGCTTTTCTGTTCAGAAACAACCAAAATAAAAACTAAATAATTTCTAGAGTATATATTCAGTATATTCAGAGGAAAGATTTTATTTACTTTTTCTTAGCCTGTCAGATGGGGTGGCTGTGGCTCAGGTGGTAGAGCGGGTTGTCCACTAATCGTAGGGTTGGCGGTTTTGATTCCCAGCTCACGTGACGCCACATGCCGACGTCATGCCTTGGGCAAGACACTGAACCCCAAGTTGCTCCCGATGGCAAGCTAGCGCCTTGCATGGCAGCTCTGCTACCACTGGTGTGTGAGTGTGTGTGTGTGTGTGTGTGAATGGGTGAATGAGAACCAGTGTAAAGCGCTTTGTAGTAGAACTGCTAAGTTTAAAAAAGCGCTATATAAGTGCAGACCATTTACTGTTCTGTAACTACTGCTCATGTAATACTTATTACTGGACACATACAGTAGATGTATTATTCATTCACCTTCAGTAACTGCTTTATTCTGGTCAGGGTTGCAGAGTATCTGTAGACAATCCAATAGCCAAACTGTCGACGTGTTTTTTGGGAGTGTCCAACCCATATCCAGTGCTCAGGATCAAAATGTGGACCCCAGAGTTTGTCTCGTGCTGGGAGTGACCAGTACTTGCCAGAAATTCCTACAGCTCCTGTAATATTTCCACTGTGGTGATGTCACTGTGGTGCCCCATGTTCTCCACTTGTTGATGATGGTCTTCATGGTGTTACATGGTAAATCTAATGTTTTGGAAAAAATTTTGTATCTCTCATGATTGATATTTTTTTTTGACAGTGAAATTTTTTGAAAACAAAAACCCTACAGAAACAGCTGATCTTAATTTGGGGTTCACTTAATAGATGATAGATGTATGATTATTACTGTAACATGGGTTTGAATATAAAAAAGGTCTACACACCTCTGTTAAAAGAATATGCAGTTTTATGGCAAGGCAAGTGAAAATGTAATGACTCCAGCTGCAGGCCAGCTCTGTGGGTGGTGTATGACTGCAAATGGTGTGATTTCTATTCTTTTTGCCTCAGGTCTTTACACTATCAAGCTCTTGCTCTTTCTGCATCCCCCCTTATCTCTCTCTCTCTCTGGCCTACACATCTGCTGAGGATAACGTGTGTACTGACCCTGCTTGCTTTTGCCTTCTAAAAACAACTGAACCACAGATTTGACTTCCATGATACACTGTCATCCATCTGGCAGGCCTGTGCTGAAGCTGCTGCCTTTTCCTGACTAGGCTCTCAGCAATTTGCACAGATAGTTGGGTCGAATACGGAAAAGAGAAGCTAAAAGGACCATCACTGTGACCCTGTCAACACTCACGATACAAACATGTGAAAACAGGAGCACTCAAATGAAATCTGTCTCCAGCATTTGAGGCGCTAGTACCAGGCTAGCATCAAGGCAATGGGTTTCAAGACCTCAGCAGATAAGTAGAAGGAGAAAGTGGTGATGAATGGACAGAGAGAGAAAGCTAAGATCATAAGAGAATAGTGATGGTTTTTGTCCGTAATACACAACTCTTAGGGCACTTGGTGAAGGATGTAAGAGACTGAGAGAAGGAAGAACACACACACACACACACACACACACACACACATACACTTGAGAACATCCATATATTTCCACAAGCTTTACACAAGACAATAAAAAAAACATTTTGTTCCAATTACCTTGTTGTACATATAGCAATTTTTAACGCATTTTAGCATGGCGGAATGTGAATCACAACAAGCAAAAGGGAGCTATCGTACTTGCACAAACAGCATTACTACACTTCTGTGCCTCCCTCAACTAAGGTGCTGCTTTAATAGATAGGATGCTTCCATGAATCTGTCCCTACATTAACTGGATATAGGCCTTCAGTTGTCATGGTGAGGTAACAAGATAACAACAGCAAAAATGAAACAAAAACCATCAGCCATTGGTTGGATTGTGCTGAAAGGTGACATTTGTCTAACAGATACGTGTAGGTTTTGTGCCAAAATAGATTTGTATTTGGATCTATCCATGTTTTATTCTCTCTATCTTCTCTGGAGCCCCAGTGCCAGCTGAAGAGAAGCAATCCCATAGCACGATGCTGCCACCACCATGCTTCACCCTACTTTACGGTGTTCTTTGGGTGATAAGCTGTCTTGTTTTTGCACCCAAAATTTATTTTTGTACCTCTCAGGACTGATATTTTTTGACAATGAGATCCCATACATTTTTTGTAAGCTCTTTGCAGACCATGGCTTCAGCAATCGGATTAAACCGAGAAGATCCTAAAAAAAGAAAATCCTACAGAAACAGCTGATCTTTAGCTGAGGTTCATTTAATAGATGATGGTTGTTTTAGATTAGTAGATTATTACTTTTGAACATGAGTTTGAATGGGATTGGTTAATTCGGAACACGATCGTATGCCCCATTATAAAAGTGTGTGCAGATTATTGGAGTTGTTTTCTTGGTCTTTTTGTCCTTAAAATTGTATTTTGTTGGGTGATATAATTACCGTCATGGTGGAAAAAGTTCTGACATGATTTATGTTTGTTTCCTGTATAGTTTCATTCACCTGCAATTTTAACAGAGGTGTGTAGACTTTTTATATCCGCTGTAACTCACCACGAAGGTCTTAGTTTGCCATCCGGGTCATGGCACCAAGTGGTCAGAAATTCAGCAAACTTTAGTCAGTAGACAGAAGTCTGGTGTGATCTTCAGATTCTCAATGTTTATTTGCATGCTTGGGGTCTCTTCTCTTTAGATCAGCTTTTTCGCTGCCAGAAGTACGACTTCAGAAATATTGCACAGCTCACTCTCAGCTTATGTAAAGAGTGAAGCGAGTGAGAAGGAGAAGAGGAGATAAGCTAGAAGCAGGCAATAAGATATAAGCAGGCCTACGGCCAACTAAGCCAGGGAGTGTTATTACCTCTGACCTTGGTATTTCTTGTCACGCAGACACACTGTACCAAAACACACAGAATAAGACCTACAACATATTCAGAGACAGCCCTAGGTATAAATCTGTCATGAAGAATATGAAACAGAATACATGAATGAGCATAAAACTTGAGAAAATGATGATTGAGTCAGAGGCAGTTCATAAAGGCAAAATTTCCTTCAAGGGCCATAACCAGGATCAAACTTTTAGCGACGTTAACAATTCACAGTTATTATATCACGGTGCCAAATGCACACTACACCAATTATTAATTACGCCTCTGCCACTAGGGATGATGTTTTCGTGTTGTTTTTTAGTTTTTAGTGTGATATCTCAAGAACGAGCGGTTGAATGTTTGTAGGATTTATATGAAATTATCCTTGTAACTATTTATAGGTATTTGAGGCATACAAATTAGTAACAAGAAGGACTAGAAGGTACGTAAATATTATTGTGATCAGCTAACATTACCACAACTAGCAAACTGATTTGTCTAGCAAGGTGTGTCTATAATGTGCAGAACCGTTTCTATAGTAAGATATATTGCACAGATTGGGAGGGGGACAAGACTCTGTGCTGGATGACTGTATGTTGTCGACTCTCGGTTACTCTAAAAATTCAGTAGATAGTAGCCTAAAGCTTAACTCAAGCGTAAAAGCCTCTCCATTTAATATTGTTTGAGGCTATGTCGTTATTAATGTTGTCCTGCAACACCAAAATATATGGTCACGAGTAGCTTCTGGTTGGAATGCTGATTTTTCCACACACAAAGACTTGGAAATTAAAAAGTGTGTGTGTGTGTGTGTGTGTGTGGGTGTGTGTGTGTGGGTGGGTGTGTTTCTGAATACAAATTCTAATGTTGACAACATTAAGAACATTAATCAGTTTAAAGTCATGCTTTGCGTAAACAATAATTCATCACACTTAAGGATGACTTCCATTTCTGTTTCATTAAATCAAGCAAGATAATAACTATGTACTGTACATTCAATGAAATCTAACAACCGTCTAATGGTTCTTGTTTGAGGACACGTTCCGACTGTCTACTTGAACTTGTTCATTAGTTCCATAACATTTTGTTAATCCCGCCTTAAATTTTAATTTTAATTTACTGTGGGAAATACATTTACATATATGTAACCCTAGATGTATGTGAGAGGTAGATTTCTTCTACCAATGAAGACTTTGATGGAGAATGTGTCAGATTATGTCAGAATTATTCATTATGAAATAAATTAGCCTGTTCTATGACTGATGTCAGGGTCATAATTCAAGAAATATATTAGAAACATGACAGCAGTGATGTCCTAACATTATTACTGATGATTAAAACTTTACCATCAGCAAGCATCACACTATCCTGAGTTCTAATGCAACCTCTGACCCCAATTTCCTGTTCACGTTCCAATTTCACGTATATAAGCTAAGATTTTTCAGTAGTTTATCATGAAGTCTTACCAGTTCTTTAGTTGCATAAGTTCTGATTGTGTCTACACGCTTTGGCTGTTTATTTGACGACTATTTTGGATTATTCTCTTGTTCTGTTGTTTGATGCCTGATTGTGTGTTGTTGTGTTTTTTTTTTGTTTTTTTTTACTCTTGCCTTCTCTACTCTTTTGGATTTTGAATTGTGTATTGGTATTGTCAATAAAACCTTCCTGCATATGGATCCTGAACTTTCTCTTGAGTCCAGTGCATTAAAGTATGCATATAAATATTCAGGATTTATGATGATTCATGACTATACAGTATGTGCCTAGAGACACAGACACTACCAACACACACACACACACACACATTCTCATAGTGTACTGGAGAAGACAAATCATTTATATAGGAATTAAAGACACACACACACACACACACACCACCACCAATTCTTATCCAGTAACAGAACACTTCAACACAGGCTAAACTGAGATGTTTATCTATCTATCTATCTATCTATCTATCTATCTATCTATCTATCTATCTCTGTGTATGTATGTATGTATGTATAGTACACAAACTTTCCAGAGAAACAGGATATTTCTTCATAACAATGTTTAAATATTGTATAAATATGAATATTGTACCTTCCAATATGTATAAACATGAAACCTAGCAAACTAATGATACTTTTGTCCTAAGTTCATGCAAACTTTTCAATTGTACATAATTTAGTTTCTTTGAATTATTTCTAAACAAACCTCCATTAATATTGGCACTCTTGGTAAATATGAGCAAAGAAGGGTGTGAAAAATTGTCTTTAATGTTTAACCTTCTGATCTTTTGTTAAAACAATACTCTGCTCTCACGGATATCAAACAATTACAAACACAACAAAAGGTTTATCAAAAAAAATATTTGTTAAATATAGGTGTGCAACAAATATTGAGACCCCTATGAATTCATATCAGAAAAATATATTTGAAGTATATTTACATTTACATTTATTCATTTAGCAGACGCTTTTATCCAAAGCGACTTACAAATGAGAAAATACAAGCAAAGCGATATATCAAGCAGAGAACATTCTGCTTGATATATCATTGAACATATTCCCAACGATATTTTACATTTAGTACACCTGGGAGACTAGGAACAGGAAATTGTTCAACCATGACTTCCTGTTTCACAGGGGTATAAATATGAGGTAACACACAGGCCAAATTCCCTTAGTCATTCATAACAATGTTTAAGAGTGAGGAATATAGCTGTGATGTGCAGTAAAAGGTTGTTGAGCTTCACACAGTGGGGTGTGTCTATAAGAAAATAGCACAAGCATTGAAAATGGCCATTTCCACCATCAGGGCAATAATTAAGAAGTTCCAGTCGACTGGAAATGTTATGAATCGACCTGGAATTGGACGTGTGTCTGTATCGTCTCAACGCACTGTGAAGAGGACGGTTCGAGTGGATAAACATCTCCAAGGATCACAGCTGGACACAGAACTGCAGAAGTTAGTTGTGTCTTGGGGTCAGAAAGTCTCCAAAACTACAATCTGAAGTCACCTACATCACCACAAGCTGTTTGGAAGGGGTTCAAGAAAAAAGCCTCTACTCTCATCCAAGAACAAACTCGAGTGTCTTCAGTTTGCCGACACTACTGGAACTTCAAATGGGATCGGCTTATCAACAGACAATACAACAACATTTTGATGAATTATTTAATTTATTTATTTTATTATTGTTAATAACAATAACATGATTTTGGGGAGAATGATTTATAAAAGATCTTGGCTTACGTTGTGATAAAAAAAAATAAAAGTGGGACCCAGCGATGACGCAACCGGAATTATTTCACAAGAATTATACTAAGAAATTGCCCAAGCACTTTCCACCATAAATTAGGTAATTAGTGGCCAAGTCCATGTGAGATGCTATTATGCTTCCTTCTCTTCAAACTCTAGGGCTAGTTCTAATGAGCCACTTCAGCAAACATGCAGTTATACCACAGCATACTGACAAATGGCTGTTCTCTCCTCATTTAAACTAAGCGACTAGTGCCATGAAAAGCAATTTCATAAAAGCAAGTCCACTGGGCCAGAGCTAGACATTCCTCTGGCTCAGTTAGGAGCACAGGTAAAAAAAAAAAAAATGCCATAATTTCCCAGAAAACAATTTGGTATGAAGTAGAACGTGAAGAAATCGGAAAAGAGTGCACAGAGAGTAAGGTGCAAGAACAGAGCATTTCTCTGCAATCTGAAATGGTGAACACTTTAAAAAACTCCTAAAACTTCTGCTGTGCCTCCCTCAGATGAAAGAGAAGCTTATGCAAATTGTTTCTCACTGCAGTCCTTCAAGATAGCCCGGTTTTGGCTTTCTTCCTGTCGGGATTTACTGCTTCTGGCTTGTTGCTGTCTAGTCTCTCTTCCCTACACTCAAAAGAAAGATATCCTGGCATATGCAGAAACGTGTGCAGATACAGATCAGTGAGATTTATGCAAATACTGACATGGATGCACCCACGCAAGTTTTCATACACTCGTACACTACATATCGCCGTGTGTGTTATAATACAATTGCACGTACGGCATAAAAATACACACAGAAACACAAACAGATAAATTCCCACACCATTTGCTACAGTAATAATGTCATTAAACACAGCAGCAAAAGTAAATTAGGCCGGAAAGTGTGTGCTTCTTCTCCGTCTTTCTTCAATATTCCACATGGCTTATGACTAAGCCAAGGACCTTTGCGAATCCACCCTGAGATTACCAGAAGGTCACAAATCACAAGCTGATTTCCCATTATTTTTGGCCTTCATTGAATCTCCTTTGTTATTTAGAGATTTATTTTTTCCCCCTCAGCCCTAATCATACTCTCTGTTATTATGTTTATGATTATCCCTAGCCTATTTCTTTCCTCCATGCAGAACTGTACAGCAAAAGAAGCTTACAGCCATTCTATCATCTCACCTGTGCTTGCTCACAAGATCATGTAATCATCTGGACAAATGCAGATAGAATACTACACTAAACGTACGTACGTACACACAGGGAGAATTTCCTGTAGGTTTCATCTCCAAACAAAATCTAACACACCTGTTTTAGATGATCAAGAGCTTCTTGAGGCAATGATTAGATGGTCAGGTGCGCATGATTATGTCTGGAGCTAAAGTCTCCAGAAACGGGGTTGGTGAACACTGATATATAATATCCACAGATTTTCCTGAATATAGCTTTAGAGAAAAATAAATAACACAACTGCTTTATGGCTGAACAGGAAGCACGACTTCTCTTAAAATTTCATTTAAAAAAGGCTTCTATTAAATGTTTGAAAGTGGCTATATTACGTATCACTCATGCTGCAATTCATTATTGCATTTACAAAAATAAAGTGTACTATTTCATTATATTCATGTCTTGCACCATAAGTTTAACCTCTTAAACTCCCAGGACAGGTTGGTGGGTCCATACGATGATTTCTAGTCTGTTGAGGACTTTTAAACTAGTCCAATTTGCCATAAAATAGTGAGCACGGGGCAGCGTGAATCCCGCCCCAATGGGCCTCTATTCATTAGGGCTTGTTGCAGTTCTCATTTTTCACCACTAGGTGCAATAATAACTCTATGGAGCTAAACGGGGCAGCGAGTGTTACACCCCACGATTTCGCAAAATCTAGAACGGCGAGGAAATCAACAGAACATGTGCGTGTAAATGTCAAGAATGAAGATTTATAAAGAAAATGAATGAATGAATTGTAAATATTGAGCTCTCAGTTTGACCAGTTAATTTAATATTCCAAGTTAGCAATGATTTGAAAAACTAACTAACATTTTTTTTTCCAGTGTTGTCCCCTGAATTCTCTTACACAAATTAAAACATGTTAAAACAAACGTTCAACATTACTTTAAAAAACAAGGAGCTGAAAATACAGTTCAGAATGGACTTCATGTTGTTCCAAGCTGGTTTATTCTGATATTCTTGTGGTGCTTTATGATTGATTAGCAAATCCCTGCTGGTAAATATGATCTTGGTGTACATTACGCCGCTCAAAGCTGTTTTCTCTCAACCTGGGTGATATGCTACATTTCTGAGCACTAAATAATTTATTGCCATTTGCCATAACTGACAACCGTGCTTCCACCACTGACATACACATTAGTTTTTAAGTAATATATTCTGCATTCGTTTCAGTTCAGCGGTTTAACCACAGATTTGTTTTCAAGAAGCCTAGAATGGGATAGTTTTATTTATTTTTTGGTCATGAATCATCTCAATCACAACAAACAGTCCGGTGGCAACTTTTATAAGTTACATTATAATATGCCACGGATAACAAATATAACTCAGATGTAGATTTAGTTCAGTGAATGTTGTCAGGTGGATTTAGGGAAGACGGAGAGCATCTGAAATTAGACTTCGGTTTTACTTTAAAGTTCACTCAACTCCAAAAGAGGACAAGACAACTGAAGCATGGATGAGTGGGGATGGAAAGAGAAAAGGGAGGAAAGGCCAGGCCAGTGTGCAGCCAGACAATCTCTCTGATGAGGAGTCCCAGAAGTGCCTAGACGATCGTCCCACATAACTAACAGTGGGGAAATACGAGGTCTTTCTGTGTCTGTGTGTAATTCCTCACTGGGTAAAAGTAAACTCTATAACTGTCTAAACTCCGAGAAAAAGTATGTCATAACCTGGATGTGTCAGAACGTGCCATCCATGAGCCCTGTTGAACTGCGATGGTCCCTCATGCCCTAACGCTGTGTCACCACAAAGCATGTAACATGCCTCAGGATGATACTGAATTGCCACCAAGGTGGAGTTAAAAGGAATTCTGCACAATTAAAAGCAGAGGAGAAAGATTAAGTGTCAGGAATAAGTGACCCTTTCCCAGTGGTGACACGGTGGCGCCAAGAATGTGTCACTTGTAACAATGTGGAGGAAAAGTGCATTGATTAACTCTGCTGTCGTGGAGGGAACTATATACAGCCACGGGCCAAAATTAGATTAGATTAGAGTCTGAGTGCTGCAGATACGAATCCCTTTGATGGATGTAATTGGTGATTGCAGTCCATCACTGACTGATTGGACCAATCAATGTTCTCACAGACAACCCTGTGAGAAAGACATTAGCAAAACATTCAGACGGGTTCAAATTACAAATAACGTTTGAGACAAAATCAGGAATCAGACTTGTAACGAGGCTAGAGAGTAAGTCTTAAGAACGAATGCCGTATTACTTGCACCCAGTTCTGCTGTATGCATATGTGTCATGCAATTATTGGTGGTTGTGTTGCGCAATTATTGGGAGACTGTTGTGCAGAAGCTCCACCCCCTGGAATTTTAGTTCTGTGCGTTTTAGAGGGTTAGGGTTAGGGTTAACCTTAACCCTAACTTAACCCTAACCCTAACCCTAGCACAAACTTCTAATAATGACTTGAAGGCAGCACATCTCCAACAAGCTGGTATACAGTAGTAATTGCAGATACTGTACAGATACAACACACCTGACTTCTGATTCTTCTGATTGCTTCTTCTTTTTATGTTCACTCTTTCTCTCTCTGCAGGGAGCTGAATGTCTATGTTTGTTTTTGTGCTTTTGCTGGAAAGCCAATGCGCCACTCCTCCCCCCTCCCCATTCTTTAAGTTATAATGTGCCACGCAAAGGGGTGTGACCGAAAGTAATTTAAAAGTTTAACGCTCAATCTGCGCCCGTAGTGTTCTCTGTGCAGCCGTTTCACTTGTAATAGACACTTATAGAATGGCAATAGTCACCTCATTAAATCAAACGTCCATGAACATGCATGAACATTTAGATCTTGTAGGTTGTAGTGCTTATGGGACATGACAACTTCAGCACCAGTGGAACTTTCACACAACAGCTCCAATCATCTCTGATGTAAATCCTATTAAAACGGTGTATCAAAAAGCATTAGCCACCATCTATGAATATCCAGGGCTCGCCATACACGACCCCACTCACGGATCTGACCCACAGCGGAAGCCGAGTTAATTAGGTGGAAGGTGGAGGAATCGTTCCAGCAGCTGTCATGTAACCCAATTTCCTCTGCTGAGACAGGATGTCAGCTAAACTCACTCTGCAAGGTCAGGATGACAACCTGTGATCATAACTGAGGGAATTATGAATATATCAATGAACATATCAACATGGAAATGTATGCCTTTTAAAAGTATCATTTAAATATGTTCAAATAAAAGTTTTTGCATGTAAGACTAGGACTCTTGTCTTAAAGCTGTCTTCATATTTCAGTAAGTCACACCAAGTTATTAGATTCTATTAGATCAGTTTATTTTGGCTTGCCAGGCTCATGTTACTAAACTGATAGTGGCGTTATCTTACACTGGAGAATCCGAAGACATGAGACGCATTGAAATGCATTGGGACAGTTCTTGTCTTTGGGCGTGTGAAGAATCTGCCTTTCATTTGGAACGCATTGAAGATTCTACCAAAATAAACTACATGATCTCACGTTACAGTTCTTGAGCACATGGTTCACTGTAATGGCTACTTTGGCATATGATTATATCATAATACTTTAAATCAAATATTCAACTACACTACATTTCTTTAATAATCAAGAGAGTAAAAAAAATGCATTTAAGCTGATTCGCTGTAAGCCAAGCGAAGTATGTAATTTTAAATAATTCATTTCCCAATCAAAATAAAGCAATTTCCCAGACGAAAGTCTACACTTCAGCTGAGAAATGTGTATTTCACAGCAGCAATGTCTGAGACAGTGAAGACAGATGAGAATCCCTGACCCGATTTATCAGCTATCTTCAGTTTTAAATGCTTCGGCATGATAATGATCTGCAAATGATTATGCAAGCTAAAACCCGTGGAGATCTCAGCATTTCCCAGCTCAACATCCAACCTGCAGAAACATGTACAGTTACGCTGTTAGCTAGCTGATTGAGCTGGACTAGCGATTGCTAGATCTTTTGATGTTCTACAGTATGAAAGCTCTGTATTAAACATCAATGTTCAGTAGGGATCGCATGTTGTGTTAAATATGTCTAAGTGCTCCTACAGCCTTTAGGTAATGCTCACGGTAATGTATAAGTGGTGACGTGCTAGCTAAAAAACAACAACAACAACAACATTTGTCTAAGTTAGCTAGCCAGTAAATGCTACCACTGCTTATACACCGAACAGCAAACTTTAAAACCACTGATAGGTGACGTGAATAACGTTGACTATCTCATTACAGTGACACCTGTCGAGGGGTGGGATATATTTACTAGGCAGCAAGTGAACAGTCAGTTCTTGAAGTTGACGTGTTGGAAGCAGGAAAAATGAGCAAGCGTAAGGATCTGAGTGACTTCGACACGAGCCAGATTGTGATGGTGAGACGTCTGGGTCAGAGCGTCTCCAAAACAGCAAGTGTTGTGGGGTGTTCCCGGTATGCAGGGGTTAAACCCTACCAAAAGTGCTCCAAGGAAGGAGAACCGGTGAACCGGAGACAAGGTCATGGGCCCCCAAGTCTCGATGATGCGTATGGGGAGCGAAGGCTAACCCTAACCCTAACCCTAATTCTAACCCTAGCCCGTCTGGTCCGAGCCCACAGAAGATCTACTGTAGCACAAACTGCTGAAAAAGTTCATGCTGGAAAGTTTCAGGAACGGTTTGAGGAACATGAGAAAGAGTTCAAGGTGTTGACTCGGCCTCCAAATTCCCCAGATCTCAATCCGATCGACTGTCTGTAGGATGTGCCGGTCAAACAAGTCTGATCCACGAAGGCCCCGCTTCATAATTCACAGATCAATGGAGGCCCCGCCTTGTAACTTACAGGACTTAAAGGATCTGCTGCTGACGTCTCGGTGCCAGAAACCACAGCACACCTTCAGAGATCTTGTCGAGTCCATGCCTCGATGAGTCAGAGCTGTTTTGGCGGCACAAGGGTGATCAATCCATCTATAAGATCAATACAGGCAATCATCCTATTAGGCCCATAGTCCTGAGTGACATTTCACTTGTTAAGCCTTTTCGATCACTCAGCTAGCCTTTTCTGACATTAGCATAATCCTCCCTCCATATGGCCCTACAGGCAAGTAAGTCGAAATGCAGGAATCTTGTTCATTAATGTCAGGCATGAATTTTTTATGAATGAGTAAAATAATCATGGATATATGCAATAGAGCTCATGAGCACACACTTTTATATTCTGCTCCTTTAGCCTCAAGCCATTTGAACTGGAAAGAGAACATGTTTTATTACAATGCTGAATTCAGAGAAATCAATGTTTATAATGATTTTGACCTGCTTACTGATGTAATACATTAGTGCTGTGACGGATTCTCGTACCGCTTGGCATTCGCTTGAACCGTAGACAAGGATTCCTAAGCGATGCATATGCAGAGGACAGGATCGAAGGGTGTACAATGAGATGAGTCAGAGACGGTTCGGAAACGGTTCGCTCGGCTAGTCGTCCTGCGTTTATTTAATAACGAAAGCATCGTGGGTCATAGTTCGACATGTGGAAACGGAAATAAGGTTGTGTTTGTGCTTTAATGACCAAATGCTGAGCTGGTGCTTTAATGTGTGTGGCTTTGATTGTACTAGAAAGAAGAAAAAAGTTTAAAAAAAAAAAATCACAGCTTCATTTACATCAGAATAAAGGAGATCCAGCGATGTTTAATGGCAGCTGGGTATTTATTCCAGTAGTTGTAGGGAATTTGCTGACTAGTGAGTGTGCTTTGTACAGTTGCTCAAGAGTGCATTAAAATAACATCCTTAATCCGGCAGCACAGCTTGAGTCTTGTCTTCAGCACCTGAACCTGTTTATTTCCTCTATCCCACGCTGTACTGCACTTCCCTCCTCCTTTAATCAGTGCTGCACATCCCCTTTGGCACTTGGTGTCCTTGGTGTCTATGTCATTCCCAACTGGAGGAAGGATATCTGTCTTTTGCTTGTGGTCATGAGGCTCGGTGATCATTCGTCTTCGCCGGACCGAACAGACTTAAGAATATTTGATGCATCTATCATTTTGTCCCTGTTACCTTTATCTCTTGGTCTCCTCTCTCATTTACATTTGTTGTTGTTCCTTTTTTTTTTAATTTTCTAACACCCCTTTTGCATGTTCCCTTCGGAACTCATCCTCATTCGTTCTTTCTTACTCTGGTTATACCCCCCGGCAGGAGCGTCTGAAACATCTTCTTTCTTTTCTTTCATACTCGCATCCCAGGACAAAGTGCCTGCAGGTCTGTGTGTGTCCAGGAGGAGAATGAGATGGGTGGAAAGAGAGTGACGGGTGCATGCACTCCTGACAGAGGACGGATGTTGGAGACACCCTGCAGGATGTAAGCGGTACTGCAATGCATGCGTGCCTCTGCTTTACGGATTAAAACACATAAACAAGAGCTTTGGGATTGTTCATGTATAATGTCGTGAATAGTCAACTCAGTGGGGATATAGGGATACCTTTGTGAAGGAGAATGAATAAATAAATTAGTATATACAATAGCAATTAAATATAGAAAGCAGGTAATGCTTCTAAACAATATGGAAATCTACTAAGACTATAAAAGGATACCACATAGTTAATTTACCTAACAGCTGGAATCTGAACTGCCTGCGTGTGTATAGACTCAGACCCAGGCAGCAAATCTCAAATCATTTATTCCATCCACGTGGTCGTCAAAAAGAAAATCGACCAGCAGGGGACAGTGTTCAAGCAGGATCAAGCTGGGAAGAGAGTGAGAGAGAGAGAGAGAGAGAGAGAGAGAGAGAGAGAGAGAGAGAGAGAGAGAGAGAGAGAGACTCTAGTCCATTAATGCTGAAGAAGAGAAAGTGGATCACCCACATCAGGACCAGCATCATAACTCCAGGCGTCTGTGACGTGCACTCCAGCGAACGCCGGCCTCTGTAAATTTACAGAGATACAAGATCAGGCCTGACTCTCCAGACCTCCCATGTTTGTCATAACCCCTTAGCTAACACCTAAAGGTCATAACACACTTGATCTATGTTATAACCTTTAGGTTCATATTATTAGTATCATAATAAATCATGAAGCTTGATTAATTATTACTCCTTTGAAAAAAAATGTGGAATTTACTACATGGTGCAGCCTCCAATAATTGCTGACCTTTATTTGATTGAATATTGCCTCCTAAATGAATTAATGTACGGGGAAGGACTCAGAGAACTCGAATGGCACTCTAGTTGATCATAAAACCACTTTTGTATGGTTCTTCCTATAATGTAAATTTTACAGAATAAGTGTCAGATAAGAAACACTAAAAATCCATCGAGCTAAATGTCAAAACTACGGTTCCTAAGCCAAATGTGCAGCAAAATATGTGTATTTATTTATTTTCGCTTGATTTCTCCAGCATTAATGATACAGCTGAACACTATTGTAATAAATAGGATTTATAAATAGCTTCCGCTCTCGCTTTATGTAATACAGCAGGACTTCTTCCATTTCTCAGGTTATAGAATGATTTTCCTCGGCTGTGCTCCCATGCATATTAATTTGACCAGAACATGCTAAGATTAAAAAAAACATGCTGAAAAATAATGACCATCCCTGTACATAATTGCTACGTTCTATTTTCTCCCCAAAGGCATTATTTAGTGCCTTTCTGGTAGCCTTTATCGAGGCCTATAATGAGCATTTCAGCTGCATTAAAAACAATGCTGCTTTGATATTCCAAAATAGACGACAAAAAAACAACAACAACAACAAAAAAAATCTTATCACAAAGACACACTAAATTAAAAGCATCCCTGCCCTGCTGGCTCTGTCTTTCCATGAACATGGAGACCATGTTTCCTTATATAGACACACATGATTTCCACACATGCGTAGCATTAGCTATGGCCCAGGCACTCCTGTTAGACCCAGGTGGGCCTGTGGAAACTTTGGGGTGGGCATAGAGGGATGGGGGACACATGGAGGACAACAGCAGATGGGTTTTGGGCCTCCCATTAGCACAACACCAAAACAGCCAAGCCAGCTGCCTCACTCTGGACTCCAGGCGTGTCCCTGAGGAGCTTCTACCAACACCAGGATCCTCAAACGCCATGGCTTCCAATGGCTGATCTCAGATCAGACTGTCTCAGGCTTCTAGATTAATGTAGAACCACCCTGACTTGAGTAAAAGTACTGCTACTGTAGTAATAATTTACTTGAATAAAAGTCAAAGAAAAAGCACTGATTAAGAAAAAGTATATAAGTTGTCTGATGAGTAATTACCTTGCAATTTAACATTTCTTTTTTGGACGCTAATCCAAAGATCTTCTATATCTGAGGAACATGTTTTTGAACAATGATGTTAACTAAGCAAGTGAGCAATGCTGAAGCGAACACCGGCTCCGTTATCAACTGTATATAAAGACAGGTAATATTAGCTGGCTAGATAACATGCTCAGGTTTCAGTAGCTTGCTAGATTTTTAGCTAGCTAGCTAGCTTTTGTTAATTCATACATGTTCGTACATCGCTGCTTACACATTATCCCGAGCGTTACCTATAGACTGTAGCGGCACTTAGCTTATGATCGCTACTGAAAAACAACGTGACATCAGAGCTTTCATACTGTAAAACATCAAAAGATCTGGCTAGCGCTAGTCTAGCTCGATCAGCTAGCTAACGACTCACCTGTACACTCACCTGCTTCCGCAGGTTGGACGTTGAGCTGTGAAATTGTGATATCTCCACGGGTTTTGGCTCGTGTTATATATTTTGCAGATCATGATCATGCTGAAGAATTTAAAACTGTGATAGATCGGGTCAGGGACGCTCATCTGTCTTCACTGCATTGAAGTTTGAATATTTCATATGTAAAAGTACTATGACGTCATTATGCTAAAGGGGAAAGTACTGCTACCGTGTACTGAAGTACCGTAACGAGATGTAACATGAAGTTCCGTTAATGTTCTTTTAAAACTAAAATGTCATGGAATAGGTTTCAGACAGCGCATAGTGGTAGCCTTCTTCTTTACGCAGACTAAAAAAGGTCAAACAGCCTACCCTTTGAAATAAAAACACCTCAGACGTTCACAGACACTGGCCTCGGATCGGGTCCAAATCCTGAAGCGCCGGTAGACCTTTATACGAGGACAACAGAGAACAAGGAAGGAAATCTACACATACATTTGTAATTACAGATCTTCATGGTTAATTAAATTACACTGATGCTAAGGGAGTATGAGGCTTGTACGTGATTACAGTGGCAAGCTCAGGGGACGGAAATGCCCCAAGAGTACTGATCTAGCATTGGCTTGGTGCAAAAAAATGACACTGTAAAGATGTCTAAGACCTCATGCTAGGGGTAAACATACAAGGCAAGAATTAAGCAATTTAAACCTAATATTAAAAGGCTTTTTAAAAGGTTAATGCAGTTAGCTAATGAATGAAAGCATGTAGGGGCAACATAGCATGACCTCATTCTCATGGATATCGCTAATAACTTTTTTATTCGTATTTAATTAATATAGGACGCTAACTGGTGCTATTTTATTACTTATTATCAGGCCTAGCATCTTTTCATGTCAGAAGGCATACTAAATCTGGCTATTAGTCAGTACAGAGATTCTAGTTTGCTCTGAGTGTGTGTGTGTGTGTGTGTGTGTGTTTTGGTGGGGTGCAGGGTGCAGGCCCAGGAGGAAGCCCTCATGCAGCCCAGACGGCGCTGTTGCTTTAAGCTAAAAATCACTAACAGAGGGGTTTCCTTGCCCACACGCCACATGTCAATCAAAGAGCCTCCATTTTAAAATCGCTGCTTGCTTGGCGTTTACCAGCATCCATCCATCCGTCATCTTCCTTCATCCATACTCCCTCTTTCTTACTCCCTCCCTTGTGTTCTTTTAAATAGCCCTTTGTTCTTCTGGCCTCTGCATCTATTTTTATCCTTACGTTTCCACCGGAGCAGTCATAGTGATGACGACGCTCTGGAAATTGGCTCCCGGTCGCCATAGCAACACTATCAAAAACCCGAGTCAAACATACACATGCTCATGCGTGGTCTCTCTCTCTCTCTCTCTCTCTCTCTCACTTTCTTTCTTTCGTTCTTTCTTTCTCTCTCTCTCTCTCTCTCTCTTTCTCTGTCTGTCTTTCATTCCTCTTGCTCAAGCACCATGTCACCTTATTTACCTTCATGCCTATATTCTTGTCAAGTTTGCGTTGGCATAATACGATGCCGCTGAAGCGCAAGTGTTCAGGGTGAATTCTCACGCCTGCCGCATTTCCCCCACGGCATACTAATCTAGCCCTGCTGTTTTCGATCTGGCTTCCTTCTCCTTCCTTCCTCTCACCCACCTCTCCTCTCCCCACCTTCCTCCCTTAATTCAAGACTGGATTGAGCTGTTCTTCCCTCAGCGAACCAACTGGAGTGCTGTTGTACTGGAAATCAGACACAGTCTCTATGAGTCGCTGGAGCAGAAGA
This sequence comes from Ictalurus furcatus, assembly GCF_023375685.1. NCBI lineage: Eukaryota > Metazoa > Chordata > Actinopteri > Siluriformes > Ictaluridae > Ictalurus > Ictalurus furcatus. Next base: position 24,235,389 of record NC_071272.1, on the reverse strand, counting down.
GATCAGGATAGATGTAACTGGCATTTGTGTATGCATACTACTCCGATAATGCTGTTACAGGAGAGTCTGCAGCTGAAAGGATGACATAGGATGTAGTGCTTGTTTTTTTTTCTCTAAATGAAAAATATTTGTTGTGTACAACAATGCTAATGTGCTCATCTGCCAGATTTTAAGTCAGGAGACTGCTGAAGATGGCCAATGGGTTGCATGCAATGCATCCATCCTCTACGCTTGTTAATATTTCTAACATTTCATACATCGTTACTTTCATTATAGCGTGTTAAGGATGTAACCGAATGCGAATACGTTATTCAGAACAGATAACGTGTTGTAAACGGACACAAATCTGAGTCTGGGCTCCAAAATAAAATCAAAATTCACAAAAGAAATACGCATTATTTTATAAAGGCTGTGCACTATGCACAGGGGAACATATCTCTGCTTTATTATTTATCTTCCTGCTATTAAATGCAAATCTTCTGGGAAAATCGTATAATAAAACCTAAAGGCATTTCATGTTTAAAGGACTCCATTTTGACGCACTGTGTCTTAACTTTGCAGTATATTCTGTAGATTTTCTGATCTTTCTTGACATGTAAGGAAGCCAAAAACTAAAGAAATCTGCTAAAACATCACCAGATTTTCACACAAGTCCTAAAAGTAGATAAAGAGATCCCAATTGAACAAATGAGACAAAAATATAATACCCAGTCATTGATTTATTGTCTGATCTTCACAACACATGTTTGTGGAAGTGTATCATGGCACGAACAAAGGACTTTTCTGAGGACCTCGGAAAAATAGTTGTTGAAGCTCATCAGGCTGGAAGAAATTACAAAACCATGTCTAAAGAGTTTGGACTCCACCGATCCACAGTCAGACAGATTGTGTACAAATGGAGGAAATTCAAGATCATTGTACCCCTTCCCAGGAGTGGAGACCAACAAAGATCACTCCAAGACGTGGAAGAGTCCATGAGGTCACCAAGGAGAAAAGGGTAACTTCTAAGCAACTACAGGCTGATGTTAATGTTCATGATTCCACCATCAGGAGAACTCTGAACAACAACGGTGTGCATGGCAGGGCGGCAAGGAGAAAGTCACCGCTCTCCAGAAAGAACACTGCTGCCCTTCTGCAGGTTGCTAAAGATTATGCGGAGATGTCAGAAGACTATTGAAAAAATGTTTTGCGGACAGATGAGAACAAAATAGAAAATTCTGGTTTAAATGAGAAGTGTTGTGTTTGGAGAAAGGAAAACACTGCATTCCAGCATAAGAACCTTCTCCCATCTGTGAAACATGGTGGTGGTAGTGTCATGGTTTGGGACTGTTCTGCCTCATCAGGTCCACGACAGCTTGCCATCATTGATAGAACAATGAGTTCTGAATTATACCAGCGAATTCTAAAGGAAAATGTCAGGACATCTGAACTGAATCTGAAGAGAAAGTGGGTCATGCAGCAAGACAACGATCCTAAACACACGAGTCGTTCTACCAAAGAACGGTTAAAGAAGAATAAAGTGAATGTTTTGGAACGGCCGAGCCAAAGTCCTGACCTTAATCCAATAGAAATGCTGTGGAAGAACCTGAAGCAAGCGGTTCATGTGAGGAAACCCACCAACATCCCAGAGTTGAAGCTGTTCTGTACTGAGGAACGGGATAAAACTCCTCCGAGCCGATGTGCAGGACTGATCAACACTTACCCCAAACGTTTATCTGCAGTTATTGCTGCACAAGGGGTCACACCACATACTGACAACACAGGTGCACATACTTTTACCCCTCACAGATGTGTAATACTGGATCATTTTCCTCAATAAATAAATGACCGAGTGTAATATTTCTGTCTCATTTTGTTTAATTGGGTTCTCTGTATCTACTTTTAGGAAAATCTGATGATATTTTAGGTCATATTTATGGAGAAATGGAGAAAATTCTGAAGGGTTCACAGACTTTCAAGCGCCACTGTAAGTGAAGTGTGATAGCATGTTGACTCCATTTTGTATGAGGTTATGTCATTATTAATGTCCTCCTGCATCACCAAAATCTATGGTCATGAGCTGTTGCTATACTTTTTTGTATATATCTGCATATATTGCACAAAATCATTTCTTTATGCCCATTTCTAGACCAGGAGCAATCTTAAATTCTCTGTATTTGGTATTTATAATTGAGACTGTAAGAACATACAAATTCACATATTCTCACACACACACACACGCACACAGTGGACCATCAGTACGCCCGGCATTCACTGTGAAAAGTGTAAAAGTCACTATGCTTTGTCTACCAGGCCAAATGATTAAAGGCGATCAGTAGCTGTGGCTGTTGCCAAGGTTCCACGGGGAGATCGCAACGGCAGCTGACCATCCTAGTCCACTAAGCACTTCAAATCTCATCTGCCGTTTCATTTCCCACCATGTGTCACTAACCGGCTGAGAGGCAGGTACCCACAGAGGGGCCGGCTGTGCCGGTAATGGCCTCACCTACTGGAGCTGTCATACTGCCAGCCAAGTGTAAGGCACACTCCAACCACATACACACACAAACACACTTGTTCAGTCACTTATGGTAGTTTAGGAAACAAAAATAGTTGCATTGTAAGCAGGGGATTAGTTCACATTACTGGTATTGGATTGAATTGTACTGGACTGAATGGGGCCCCAGTACAATCTGAAATGAAGATGATTAGCCGAGGCACAAAAGCAAAAAAAAAAAAAAAACCCAAAACAATCCCACTTGACCTGCCCTTTACAATAGTAATAACATGTTGAGCTAACGTAACCTCGCTAATGGAAAGCTGACTGTAATGACATAGCTGAGTTTTAATCTGTTGTGCATGGAGAAGTTCTTCAAGGCAAACCCACAAACACATTGCTATCTATCCAGAGCTGCCACTCTGGCGAAAACCACTTATTAGTGTGTGATTAGTGTGATTAAGCCTCAATTTGATAAGCCAGAACATTATAGCAAGTCAATTCCAACACTACCCTCGACCACGAACCCAGCTGCTTAAGCCGAGTGCGCGATGCACGATTTTAGCCTTGATTTCCCAGTCACTGACTAATTTTGGGGCTCGGACACTACTCGCTGCGTGCTTCCGCGGTGACCCTCATGTGAGAACAGCAATGTGAGGCTCTGATATTTTCAAGCATTCTTAATTTTCTCGCCGATGAATTGCTTAGTGTGAACCCCTTAACAACTAGCAGCAAGAATAGCGCTACAAAAAAAACAAATTCATCTCCGGTCATGCGCAGCAGATCCCTGAATCCGGTTTATCATCCATCTGCTTGTGTTGTAGAGCGAACGCAAAATGTAAACCCGAATGGTTGTTAGGAGAACTTCGTTTCTTTTCACAGTACCTCCAATTCTCTTTGCAGAACAGATGATCCTCGATGCATACATCTTCCCAACCATATTTTTTATCATATTTCTCATTTTTATTATTTCTGTACAAAATACAAGGTGTCCCAAAAGTCTCCATACATAGGGGGAAATTAACACTTTTTTTAAGCAAAAATAGTCTTCTGAAAGATTAATATTATCATACTTAGTTTATATTTTATATATGTATATATATATATTTTTTTTTTCAGATAGTGACAAAAGAAGAACGATTGAAATCCTTCTCATGGCCGGATCGGGAAGCTGTCGCAAGGTTGCGATGGACTTTAACAGGAAACATGGCGAGAACATCACACACGACACTGCTGCTAAACTTATTAGCAAATTCAAAAAGACTGAAAGGGTCGCGGATGTCCGCGAAAATCCACTGACGAAGCCACGACCGACGTGGAGATGTATGGAGACTTTTGAGACACCCTGTATTGACCAAGTTGCAATTATCTTGCATTTATTTTCATGAGAAAGTGTGGTATCAGGTGCACTCGTCTTCAATTAAAGATGCTGTCGTGTCCGAGACGTACACCAAAAAACTCCATAGTCACGTAAATGTGCACTGAAAGTCACGTAGTGTGCAATAAGCTCGTTTTGGGCGTCTGGTTAATCAGTAGTAATTGCAGTAATTACTATACATACGGTACATGTAAAGCTGAACAGCCATCAGGCCACCGAGCTCACCTAAACCTGCTGACAGCACACACGAGAGAGGAAAGACTGCATTGAAAAGAATGAAAAGAGGGCAGATCGGTTATATTGATGTTTCTGTATTAGAGGTTTCCTGCTTAGAATTTGAGATGAGCAGACATCCTTTTCAAAATCTTCTAAATCTAATTTGAGTGTTTGGGCTTTATGTAGGAAAATGCTGATGCATTTCCTTCTCGATTTGGCATAAATATATGACAATATAGCACTGGCAGCAACAACAGAAGCACTTCTCGCTAATGTCTAAGCATCCTACTTCAAACTAATTGCTTACGTGCCGTGTTCACACTTTAGGAGGTCTCAGCAAATCCATACAGAGACAAGAGGGCCGGGACCTTGGCGTCGGTCCTGCTCCCCTGTGCTTTGATCATCTGCTGGGAACATAAGCAAGTCACTCAAGAGTCCTGGCACTTTCTCGCCGTCTGTCTGTTGTCCTCGACAATACTTGCCAGTCTATGCCAGTGAAGAATGGCTCTGTCTCTCCAACAGTCTGGGTGAAAGTGTAGGCGCGATGTCTCGGGAGCGTTTTCTCCCACGAATAATAATAACCCAAGCTGGGCGTATTGCACAGGGGGCCTGACCCTACTGGCAGCTTAGTGACAGGTAGGCAATCAGCAACAGTGTCTTGGGTCACACGCCATTGAATTCAGCCCAATCGATGGAGGCAATGCGAGGCATGCATGGTGCTGGTGGAAGAGGTTATCAATACCCATATTCCCTCGGGATGAGGAGAAGAGCCCACGTAAATCAATCTCATCCGTCAGACCACGTTTTGCTCCCAGAAGGCTGTGGAACAGGACACACGTGAGAGAGTATGGGAAAAGTACCCCTGAAACATGCTAGCTGGTTGAATTTTTTTTTACTGTAAAACTTTACACAAAATCAAGCATCTAATTTACATAAAATCTGTATTTTTATATATATATATATATATATATATATATATATATATATATATATATATATATTTGTATTTAAGGTTCTGATTTATTTTTTACTGTAATCCATCATTTCAAATGATACGTTTTTAAATCGACTAGCAAGTTCAAAATAAAGAAATGTTTTTATATTTGATGTGTATTGTGTATAATTCAAATATGCAAAATTCATATTCTAATTATTTGCTGTCAGCTTCCAAGCTCCATGAATTATGGGCTTTGTTTTGTTTTTTTTTGCTTTTTTTTTATTATTTTATTTTTTTATAAACATGCTGATTAATTTCTTCAAGAATGAGTTAATAGTGTTGTGAAATTATATACTATACATAAAATTAAGCCCCGAATAAAGCTAATGAGAAGAAATATATATATAAAGATTTATCATCAGTGCTGTTCTGCAGGATCGATCCTTTCATTTTTTCCATTAAAGTAAAACCGGTCTTGTCTGGTCTTCACAAGATGTAAACATGGCAGAAGGTAAAAATATGCGCCATGTGGTGTGCGTGGGTTTGTGCACGTTCGAGCAAAAAGCACAAGAAACTGGGATTTCCTACAGAAACAGAGCCTTCCCACACATAAGATTTGGTGTTGGGTGAAATGTATGGTTTTGCCAACATCGTGCTATTTGTAATGATTTTATTTCTAATAGAGGAAAAAAATACAGACGTTTCAAACAGCGCTTCTGATCACTGAGCTTTTGTATGACCTCTGTGGGAGATCCATGCAGCATGTGTATGTATATTTATGTCCTGTAGATTTATTTTTCACCCTAGACTTGATAACATGTGATGGAAATGAAGTTTCTGGGATAACTGTACAGTTAGTAACGGTAAAAGATAGTAAAAGATATACACACTTAGCTGTATTGAAAATATACTTGTATGTTGTAAATAAGCTAACCAATTTAAAATATGCTAAAATAGATTCATCTAAAAAGCTAGCAAGTATACTTTGCTCCTACTTTAAATAAAACTGCCTGATGGTATTGTTTTGTATGAAACTGTTAAATACAATATACTTCTGCTTAAATTTTTAGTTAGATTTCTTTCATTTCATTCAATACTTTTCTTGTATATATTTTGCAAAGTGTTTTCAAATTAAAGACAATAATAATGCATTTAGTAATGCAATTAATAATGCAATGATCCCGAATTTGATCCCGTGGGAGTTCATTGTGAAGATTGACCTTCTTCATTAGCACTGGTAGCGGTTTACATGTTATTTGCATTTATAAAACACACTTTAAGCACATTTTGGCTTCAAAAAATTGTTGAACCATAAGGCGTTGAGCTGGGCTTAGGGGTATGGGTGAGGGTTAGGGTTGGGGTTATGGTTAGCGGTTAGGGTTAGGGTTAGGGTTTAGGGTTGGGGTTATGGTTAGCGGTTAGGGTTAGGGTTAAGGTTAGGGTTAGGGTTAGGCGGTTAGGGTTAGGGTTTAGGGTTAGGGTTAGGGGTTAGGGTTAGGGTTAGGGTTAGGGTTTAGGGTTAGCGGCTAGGGTTAGGCGGTTAGGGTTAGGTGGTTAGGGTTTAGGGTTAGGGTTGGGGTTATGGTTAGCGGTTAGGGTTAGGGTTGGGGTGAGGGTGAGGGTTCGGGGTGAGGGTTAGGGGTTAGGGTTAGGGTAGGGGTGAGGGTTAGGGTTACGGGTGAGGGTTAGGGTTAGGGGTTAGGGGTAAGGGTTAGTGTTAGGGGTGAGGGTTAGGGGTTGGGGTGAGGGTTAGGGTTAGGGGTTAGGGTTAGGGGTTAGGGGTGAGGGTTAAGGGTGAGGGTTAGGGTTAGGGGTGAGAACACCTGATGAGTTTCAGGCATGATCTCTGTGTCTCAATTCTGAAGGTCTCTAGTTTGTACCGGAACCAAATTGTTTTGTGTTCTTGGTATGTGTTGTTTTGAGCATTCCTAATCACCCTGCCTTTCGTCCTCTCTCTCTCTCTCTTAATTGGAAGGAACCCATCTCTCTCTCTCTGTCTCTCTCTCTCTCTCTCTCTCTCTCTCTTGGTTCTTCTTCTTCTCTTATTATCTGGTAGACTAGACATCTCGTAGTTCTTATGTCACTCGAACCTCCGTAATAGATGTTTTGATTTTATCTGTAACTTGTTCCAATTGACATTTATAAATATTGCTGTGTGTATATATATATACTATGCTTTCTGTATCGTTAAACTAAGAAGCTTTCGCTGAACGATGGTGTCGGTCTGACTTCTTCCAGGGCCCAGACGAGAGGAAATCAGCCAGTGCAGCGTCCAAATTCTGGTTCTGTGACTGGTATCGGACAAAGAACTTAGCAGCATCACACCTCTTTAGTTGTGTCTAGATTAATTTTATCATCTTTACCACCAACTTACCACCTAAAATGGCATGTATTAAACTTATAGGTATGTGACTGAGGTTAAGGTTACAGAAATCAGAGCTCATACAGCTTCCAAACGTTTAGTACATTTATGATATACTGAAAGTGCAACAGAATTGTAATAATGCTTAAAGCTAGGTTAAATAAACCTAGCACAGTTAAAGTTGTGCTTTAATATTATCCTTGAATAATTGAAATATAACTGTATACAAGCGTATTAATCATGCCCCTGAGTGTCACAGCCTTAGATAAAAGAGATCATTTGTGAGAGTAAATTTGCCTGTGCTGTCCGGGTGGGAGGGGCATACGGTCTCTTCCCAGTCAATCACAGCGAGACTAGCCAATCACCATCTGTGAGCTTATTGTATGTAGAAGAGGGTGGATAGCACTTTCAAAAGACAAGGCAGAGCTAGCTGGTGGGTGGAAAGTGGCCAGGAGCAAATTAGGGAGAAAATGGGGAATGATAAAGTGTAATGATCATTAGTGTACTAATAAAGTTTAGTGTACTTCAGTGAGCTGTTTTTTTCCCCCATCATGGAACGTATTCATCCGTAGTGCTAATGGAAACTAGTGAAAAAAGCAAACATTAATTAAGCTTTTTGGAAAATGTTGAGAGAGAAAGGGAAAAGAATGAAATAACATTAAGACGGAATTAAAATGAAAACTTCATATCCCGTTATTAACTTTTGATTATCGACTGGAATCATCATGAGATCATGGTACAGAAGCCGGGCCTCACTTTTACTTCCTCGAAAACAGAAAGGTGATCATGCCGAGGGTCTGGAACCAGCAGACCTCAGTCTCCGACCACATTAATCCGGATAGATCTGAAAACTGTGTTTTGGTTTTAAAACGCTCTCCGTCTACACTGGCGTTTTCAAACTTTTTGCAAAAATTGCTTGTCCACGTTTCTAAAAACACTTACATCCATCCCTATCCCTGCTGGAATAAAAAAAAAAACAAAAAAAAGACGCACAAAAGACCTTTTCTAAAAGGTGCGTTTTCAAATTTATCCAGATCAATGTGGACATAACCTCAGACAGACGCTTCTCCTGTGTTTCCTTTTAAAACTAAGCTCAAAACATACTTTTATTCCATCTGGAGATTGGTTTGATTTGAAAGTATACTGTATGTATGTCTGCACATGTTACATTTCTGTATGTAAATACCTGCACATTTATTACATCTCATCATGCATAGACGTAAACAATGTAAAAAAAAAAAAAAAAAGGGTTGGTAATGCCAAAAACACAGAAAAGCGATCAAACATTGATCTTTGGGCTTACATTCTGAGCCACAAAAATCCACTGTTTAGCCATTGAGTAGGAGCGGTGAAGCCAGATCAGGTGTTGTTAAGAGCAGGGAGGAATCTAAAGCCTTGAAATCTTGAGTCTTGTGAGTGAATGCACTCAAAACCACACGTTGGTTGTGTAAACCTTCCTTCACTTCAACCGAGAACTTCTCTCACTTAATCTACAAGCAAATATTAATCATTTTACGTGCAGGGAAAACTGCCGCACTTCTGTTTTGTTACGTACGTGAATGAATGCACGTTTTTGAAGACGTGCTGCATAGAGAACAAATCAGATGTGTACGTGTAGCATTAGAAACTTCTGATGTTAGCACGATTTATTATGTCATGATCCTGGTGAAAAATGAGGAACAGCATGGAGCCTGACCCAAAAAAAACCCCAAACAAGTGAATTGAGCTTGCATAGTGATAATGAGTCTTTATTAATCACGTGTACATTACAGCACAGTGAAATTCTTTTCTTCATATACCCCAGCATGTCAGGAAGTTCGGCTCAGAGCGCAGGGTGAGCTATGATACAGCGTCCCCTGGAACAGAGAGGGTTAAGGGCCTCACTCAAGGGCCCAACAGTGGTAGCTTGGCACTGGGGCTTGAACCCCTGACCTTCTGATCAGTAACCCAGAGCCTTAACCGTCAAACCACCACCGCCCCGAGGAGTACGAGGAGTAATTCTTCCAGCTCGGCCTCAGAAAAGGAAACGCAGTGCCTCCATTTCCCTATGTAATGCCATATAAATAGATCTAAAGTATCACATTGTAAACCGTGGGGTTCCCTGTAAAAATTCAGCAGAGCAGCATTAGCACACAGTCGATAAATCAAGCTTGGCCACCTCCAGGGGAGTGCGGAGGCTGGATGCAGAACTTTACGCTCCCCTGGAATGAAATAGCTTTGGACCCTTTGACTCCAGGTCTTGCACATGTTCCTGATAAGTGACCTGGCTGCTTTATGTCCAGTATATCCAAGCTTCCGTTTAAGAGCACTTCTGTGCCAGCAGATCAGATACAAAAGAGAGTATGATGAATTCATAACCACTTCAGAAGGAAAACTAGCAGCTATTCTGAATAGAAAGCACTGACATTTTGTATGTTATCTAATATTTTCTAGCGTTAGCATCTTAAATATGTGATAAATAACACACGACAGACTGTACTGCTATATCGCTGATGTTACTGCAGCTGTAAAGAGCCGTTCCCTCACCAGTCTCAAACTCATTTTGTCCTGTTAGGGTTAAGGTTAGGGTTAACCCTGAAAACTTTCCTTCCAGGAATGTCAAACAAACATCTCCTAACAGAAAACTTCACCACATCAAGGATTATACATTTTACTTTGTTAAATAAAAACATGCTTTAAATTGATTACTGTCCTTAGATTGTGCGGAGCTGTTACTATAGAAACGATAACACACCTCCTGATTTGAGAATTCAACCACAATGTGGTGTAATAGCATAATTTAGCATAATTAGATAATAGCATAATTAGATAATTTCCTAATCTTTACTAGAAAAGAAACGGCTAGTGACATTCATCAGCTGTAATTTATTATTAGCTGAAATATGAACTAAAATTCCCGTTTAAGACTTTGGACATACATGTTTATGTAAACAATGGGAATATAAAGTAAAGAAGTCTCCACAGAAACAGAGAAAGAGAGAGCGATAGAGAGAAGTCTTCACAGGGTTCGCAGGTTTTAAATCTTCGAGGATGGCTGAAAGTGTCAGGTGATCATAAAAACAAGCAAAAAAAAAGTTGTTGAGCCGTAAATTTCGCATATCGTCCCAATGTACATGTGCTATCTGGGTCCGATACCTGAACTGGCTAAAACTACTACAAACATTTTTGTTTTTTTCCCCCCACAATGCTCTGCAAGCGTTACTGTAGAAAGTTAATATACATCAACATATACAAAAGTTTAGTTGTTTTACTCAAAGCTGCTCACATTGAACTCTTAAGCTAATTAGCGAGCCGTTCGTCAGTCGAGTCGAGTGCGGTGGAGACAGGGAAGGTCATAAACTGCAGTGATGTGCTCCTTTGGGACTTGAGTTGAGCTAACAGGGCCTCGGAGGAAAATTAGCAATACCAGTCAACCCTAAGAGAGACAGTTAGATAGTTTAATGTTGCGGTAAACATGCTATGTATATAATAATGCTTTGTTATTAATATGTGTACAGTACAGTACACAAGCCCTGAGGAAGTGGAGATGATGATGGTGGTGGTGATGATGATGGTTTTGGACCTCAATTCCACATGGACGTTCTCGCTGTAGCTGCCGGGACTACGGTTGCTGCGATGGCCTCGGGACTGCGATTACCACATGCAGTTTCACACTCGGGTCTCCTTTAGTGAACAGTGGACGAGTTCAACAAACAGACTTCATATTAAACCATAATGAACTCTCTTTTACTTTCACACTATCCGTCGTTACCCAGATGTGGACGGGTTCCCTTCTGAGTCCGGTTCCTCTCAAGGTTTCTTCCTCATATCATCTCAGGGAGTTTTTCCTCACCACCGTCTCCACGGGCTCGCTCAATAGGGATAAATTCACACGCTTAAAATCTCTATCCTGTGTTTATATGTTTCTGTAAAGCTGCTTTGAGACAACGTCCAGTGTTAAAAGCGATGCACAAATAAAAATTTAATTGAATTGATGATGATGATGAAAAGCCATACAGTATATAACACGCGTCTTTCAATTTTAATCATCCACAGCCCCATGGTCTTGTCTTATTATTGTTAATGTAATGATTTAACAAGACTGCAGATCAAGAAGCTTTCAGCAACTGCTATAACTACCATTCTGATCATACAGAGAGCTATAGAAGTCACCACCACACCACCACACACACCACACACCACCACCACACACCACCACCACACACCACACACCACCACCACACACACCACACACCACCACCACACACCACACACCACCACCACACACACCACACACCACCACCACACACCACACACCACCACCACACACCACACACACAACACACCACCACCACACACCACACACCACCACCACACACCACACACCACCACCACACACACCACACACACAACACACCACCACCACACACACCACTACACACCACCACCACACACCAGGAGGTTTCTTTGCTGATTGGTGAGAATATACAGCACGAGTCACGTACATCATAATAAAGCAGACCTTTTTATTGAAAATCAGGCTCCTCGGCCGTCCTTGAGAAATGGACAGGATACTGATGCGTTCTTATGTTTATGAGTCCGTGTGTCAATTTTACAATATTCATAAATTTTTTTATCAGGGTTTAGGTTTAATCTCTGAATATTGGTCCTGCATTTATTTCAGACGAACCTGTGTATTAATTTAAGTATGAAAGTTATAACTGTGCAGAATTTAGTAGCACACGCGTTTTCCCTAAACGTACGTACGCAACTGTGACGTTCCTTAAATGCAAATTAGAGATGACGCTTTTGATCTTTTTTTTTTCTTTCCTGATACCGAAACCTTGACTATTAGCTGAAATCGATAGTCTTCAATATACTTTTCTTTAAAAACTACTAAGATTTAAAAATGTTATTTATTTGGAAGCACTTCACTTTAAGATACAACATTAAAAACATGACACATGTTCGGGATGTTTTCCCCCCAGTTAAGCTTACTTTCACTTACATATTCAATATAATAAATACAATATAAAGTGTTTTTCTTATATATATACATAAAAAGGATAATATCTTTATGAGCTCTCGATGTGCATCTGATTGTTCTGCATGCTGGTCAGCCAATGATCTTTTTTATTGCTATATACTGTATTTTCCAAGCTGGTGTCAGTGGTATATCAGACAGAGTAATGAATTGATGATGGTTTAACGTTGATTATCTTTAACGTACGTGGAAGTTTACAGCATCTTGACACTCTACAGGGAAATGTTTGCACCATGTTACGTGGGATGTATGAAGTCTGTAATCCGCTCTTTCTTTGACCGAACCCAATGTCAAACTCGAACAGTCTCACAATACCGCATTCCCCGTGGACTCAACCACAGCCCGAGCGTCCTAACATCCCATAGCAGCGAAACACTGGCGCACCTCCAAACAACTGTCCCCAGCATGTCCCTCCTCCTCTCTGCATGTTATTTTTATTCTAACGATATGACGAGTAATTTATCATCGGGCTTTTATTTGATCTAAGTGAGGAGGGGGCATGTGTCCCAGGACACAAAAACAGTAAGATTAATGTTGCAGGATGTTCAATATCCTGGTGATGAAGGACCACCAGAGGACTCTAGATGCTGAATCTCTACCCTTCCAACAACCTCACAACTATATTATTATTGATAGTAGAAATGGAGAGGATTGAGAAGACTTATTGTTTATATATAACAAACTTAAGACGATACTGAGTAACACTTCTGATTCGCTCTGACGGGGTGAGGATGACAAAGGTACGGTGAGGTTTTTAACCTGTTTAAAGGTAACGGTGTTATTACTGTAGGTATGAAGTGAAGCAGAGTAAAACCCCCTTTTATTACCTGTGATAAAACCACACCCTTGAGTGGCTTATCACTTTTATAAAACAGTGACAAAAACAATATTATAATGTATTATTATTATTAATTTTATATTTGCAATAAGCAATTCTGTTTGCATTAAGGTTTGGTTGCTAAGCAGCATAGATTAGGGTATTCCTCTGATAAATAACGAGACCAGCACTGAAAAATGTCCAATAAGAAACGTCCAACCAGAGGAAATCACATGTATCTGCTGTCATGCGCAGCAGATTCCTGAATCCAGTTTATCATCCAGCTCTGACATTTAATTCCATGAGAAAAATAAACAACAGGTCTCAGAACAATTTTACCAGCTCATCTCTATAGATTGAACAGGCCTAGTGTATGCAGGAGAAAGCAATAGAATGGAGATAAAAAGAAAAAAAAAAAAAGGCCTGTTTTTAGGATAACTTCAACCCTTCAACTGTGAGGTCTTCGCCAGAGTCGATAACGTCAGCGAAGAACTCAGTACTCAGTGTAAACTCACAGTTTTCCATGACAATCGTAGTTGTCATACTTCTGATATGACATGAATGCAGCACAACACCGTTTCGGTCTCCGTAGGCACTGACATTACCGATTTCCTCTCTCTTTTGTTTCTAATTTAATTACATGTCAAGAGAAGAGAAGCTCGTCGTCTTTCTGGGTTTTTTTTTTTTGTCCTCCGCGCACGCTCTTGTTTGGGAAAGGCATTGTGGTCACGAAGCTCTTCTCAGATTAGCTCCTCACTCATATCGCTATGTGGTGGAACTCTTTAATGTCTCCAAGCTGACCGGGAGTAACAATAACAACACTGCAGCGCTTGAACTTTAGATTTTCATACTTACAAGATCGTATTTAATAACATCCCTCCTTCTGTTTGTTTGAACACCATAAAGACGACAGCTACAGAGAACTAGTATGTCCATGGAGACTTGTAGTATCTCAGGTTATAAATCAGGACCCTGAAACAGAACTCTTGATTGTTGTTGGCTCCACCCCTAGAAATCAGTCTTAAAATTTCAGAGAATCCTGCGATTACTATATAATAAATGGAGACTATATAATATAACATATTATATAGTGATATTACATGCTATATAATAAATTCAGACTATATAATATACTATATTATATAGTGATATTACATGCTATATAATAAATGGAGACTATATAATATACTATATTATATAGTGATATTACATGCTATATAATAAATTCAGACTATATAATATACTATATTATATAGTGATATTACATGCTATATAATAAATGGAGGCTATATAATATACTATATTATATAGTGATATTACATGCTATATAATAAATGGAGACTATATAATATACTATATTATATAGTGATATTACATGATATATAATAAATTCAGACTATATAATATACTATATTATATAGTGATATTACATGCTATATAATAAATGGAGACTATATAATATACTATATTATATAGTGATATTACATGATATATAATAAATTCAGACTATATAATATACTATATTATATAGTGATATTACATGCTATACAATAAATGGAGACTATATAATATACTATATTATATAGTGATATTACATGCTATATAATAAATTCAGACTATATAATATACTATATTATATAGTGATATTACATGCTATATAATAAATGGAGGCTATATAATATACTATATTATATAGTGATATTACATGCTATATAATAAATGGAGACTATATAATATACTATATTATATAGTGATATTACATGATATATAATAAATTCAGACTATATAATATACTATATTATATAGTGATATTACATGCTATATAATAAATGGAGACTATATAATATACTATATTATATAGTGATATTACATGATATATAATAAATTCAGACTATATAATATACTATATTATATAGTGATATTACATGATATATAATAAATTCAGACTATATAATATACTATATTATATAGTGATATTACATGCTATATAATAAATGGAGACTATATAATATACTATATTATATAGTGATATTACATGATATATAATAAATTCAGACTATATAATATACTATATTATATAGTGATATTACATGATATATAATAAATTCAGACTATATAATATACTATATTATATAGTGATATTACATGCTATATAATAAATGGAGACTATATAATATATTATATTATATAATATATAATATATTATATTATATAGTGATATTACATCATATATAATAAATGGGGACTATATAATATACTATATTATATAGTGATATTACATGATATATAATAAATGGAGGCTATATAATATATTATATTATATAGTGATATTACATGCTATATAATAAATTCAGACTATATAATATACTATATTATATAGTAATATTACATGCTATATAATAAATGGAGACTATATAATATACTATATTATATAGTGATATTACATGCTATATAATAAATTCAGACTATATAATATACTATATTATATAGTGATATTACATGCTATATAATAAATGGAGACTATATAATATACTATATTATATAGTGATATTACATGCTATATAATAAATGGAGGCTATATAATATACTATATTATATAGTGATATTACATGATATATAATAAATGGAGGCTATATAATATACTATATTATATAGTGATATTACATGATATATAATAAATGGAGGCTATATAATATACTATATTATATAGTGATATTACATGATATATAATAAATGGAGACTATATAATATACTATATTATATAGTGATATTACATGCTATATAATAAATGGAGGCTATATAATATACTATATTATATAGTGATATTACATGATATATAATAAATGGAGGCTATATAATATACTATATTATATAGTGATATTACATATGTCGATAAAACTCCATCCAACATAGCTGCATCTGTTTCAGGGGCAACTTTATTTTTCAGATCAGAACAGTTCTACAGAGTGGTTATTTGAGGTAGCGTAGCCTTCCGGCCAACTCCGGTCATTCTCCTTCGACCGCTCTCACATGATTGCGGCTGATTGGATAATTGAATGAATGAACAGGTGTTCCTGATAAAGTGAGCGTATACGTATAGTATATCAAATGATATGAAGTGTATCAGTGTGGGTTAAGTCAGAGATAAATTATCGGATACTTGGATTTACCCAAGAAACATAGTGAAAGAAACGAATCAGATGGAAAACACGGAGATTATTCCATCAGGTTGCCAGTCTGTCTCACCACCTTCCCCTCTTTTCCTCTCTTTCCGTTTTTCTTCCATTGCTCACGCCCTCCATAGCGCCTGTGGAGAAATGTGGGAAGCATGTCATAACTGACTAACCTCTCTAAATATAGCCATGCTCACACTAGATGCAGATGCTATGAGAGAGATGTGATGAGAGAGAGACAGCAAGAGAGAGAGAGAGAGAGAGACTGGGATGTTGTCTTGTGACCTAGTAGTGAATGCAGGACACCGTCTGTCTATGATCCATACACATCCATGCTAATGGTCCCGATTACATAATTGCTCACAGAATGTTCCAAGACCATTTATAGCTTGTAGAAGTTGTTTATGATTCTCTTATGTGTGTCAAATTGCTTACTTCCTGTTTGGTTAGGTGATTATCCATTTTAGATCAACTCTTTTCCACTGTCATAGCAATAATAATAATAATGCACTGTTCACTTTACAGAATGTACCGGACCATACCATGTATGGTCTCCAGCTCCAGTTCCAGTTCATCCCAGAGGTGATGAGTCAGTGGGGTTGAGGTCAGGGTTCTGTGCAGGACGCTCGAGTTCTTCTACCTTCTTCCAACCTTCACACACCGTGTCTTCATGGACCACGTATTTATATAGTAGTTGGGTGCTGTATTATATTTATGATATTTATGAGTGAGTTAACATTCAGTGTACATTTACAGTATAAAACCAAGTTTGAAGAAACAGGGCAGGACTTTAAGGGTTTTAAGAGGTTAAGCACAATTTTGGGTTGTGGGTTGAACACTTCTTTACCTGCATGTTTGTTGTACTACTGCGCCCTCGCTAACGAAATGACATTCAACAGAACCCTAAAACTATCGCCTCTATTTACAAGCCAGAAAATGATACGATAAAAATATGCTATTTACTTTCTTGTCACTACTATATACTCTCTACCTGGCTGCTACCGCAATAACAGCTATGTCCGTATATGGTGTAAGCTTATCTTCTGAATGCTACGTCATAGTATGTTATAATTACCTTCACAGCATTTTTATTATATTGTTATTCCTTCCACTAAACACTTCCACGTTTGTAACTGAACCACTTCCACAACCTGCAATTTTACAACAACAACATTCCTTGTAACCTTAAAAAAAAAAAAAAAAGAGGTCAAGGTAATGAAATAATCAAATTATATATTATCCAGATTAGACGACTACTGTCTGATTATCTTAATATCCTGCTTTAGTCTGATAATTATTATTTAAAATGGATCTTCCGGAAGAATTAAATAAAAATGTGTGGACAGATGGACAGAAATAATTTTCAGTTCGTGCCTGTGGCAGTTTCAGGCAGTTCTTCCTCTTCTGCCTCATTAACAGATTGATTAGCTTTGACTGAAACGGTACGGTACTTTAGTAAACAGCGGTTTGGAGCGGTACTGTACACCTCTGACTGTAGTCGTACATACTGCCGTGATATTATTCTTTTCCTTTTCACCGCATCTGAGACACAGCGTGTTGTGTTTCATCTCCGGGAGTGCTTGTGTATTATACCGGTCTAATCGGAAACTTAGGAAACTTAATCAAAGTTTCAATAGCTGTGTGTGTGTGTGTGTGTGTGTGTGTGTGTGTGTGTGTGTGAGTGTGTGGGTGTGTTTGTGAAAAGTGGGACAAACATGGCCATGCATTTCCATTTTGCAATGTCAGCATTCTTGTAAACAGGAGTGTGGTAAATGCTCCAATTTCCTGCTCATATTCTGTGCGGATAAAATGTCAAATGAAAAATGCAGATACTGCGGTGTAAAAATCCAACCGAGAATCCTTTTCTTTATCACTTAGAGTGCCTAGATTGTCTCTGTGACAGAGTGTATATCTTCAGCATTGCTTCCCGTGCACAGAATTTGGCTCTGCACCTTTAAGCGTTACTAAAACAATTATTCATATCGCTAATATCACTCCTTGTGCCAGAAACAGTCCGATATAAAGTATGTACGTTTTCGGGTTGACTTCATCCTTCAGAACTAGCAGAGCTTTTCCATTCGAGCGTTTCCTGGGGGCGGCTGTGGATCAGGAGGTAGAGTGCGGGTTGTCCACTAATCGTAGGGTTGGCGGTTCGATTCCCGGTCCACGTGACTCCACGTGCCGAAGTGTCCTTGGGCAAGACACCGAACCCCAAGTTGCTCCTGATGGCAAGCTAGCGCCTCTGCTACCATTGGTGTGTGTGTGTGTGTGAGTGAACAGGTGAATGAGACGCAGTGTAAAGTGCTTTGTAGAAATGAAAAAAAAAAAAAAAAAGTGCTAGATAAGTGCAGACCATTTACCATTCCTTGCTGGGAACTAACAATTAATGTCGTCATCTCGTATCCACGACTTTACATTTCGTCGAGGAAGCGGATTGGACATGCTGAGGATAGCGCTGTAATGCTTTGATATTTTTTATTGGGAAAATCTGCACCGTCAGAGAGACCGCGTTGAGGCGCACTATAGCGTTTCTAATATTTTGACGCTTGTGTGACGATCCATTTCGCTTGTGTGAATTGGTGTCAACTTTCCCCAGACTCCAGGGAGTATTCCCCTGGAAGACGAGAGAGGGCACGTGGCCACACGGGACATCAACTAACTGGTTTACCTGCGTAAATGTGAGCGACGTGGCAATTAGTTCAGATGAGGGCGGCTCAGACACTAGAACTACAAGCTACACATGCAGATTATAGCGCTGGAGAACAGGAAAAAAGATGGGATGGGATGAGATAAGAAAAAATGATTCTCAACGAAGTAATGGAAAGAGAGAAACACCAACCTGTTTTGCGGAAACAAGTATTCTAGACAGCAGGATTATTTTGTTTTTAGCAAAATACGTCGGGACGTTTGTATCGTAGCGTAAGGTGGTACGGTCATCCTTGCTTGGCTTTTATTTCCTTTCTTTTTCCATGAAATTAACATTCTTCAGATTACTATAATGTTCAGCGTACGATGGTGAGTGATTGCTGACGATTCTCAAAGATGTTCTTTTTTAAAACCTAATATCACCATGTAAAAAACTAAATTATACGGTTTTATGTAATAATAATGAATTTAAATGATTTGCAGTGTATGCCATTTTGATAAACCTGTAAAACCATTTCTCTGATTTTTTTATTTTTTTATTTTTTACAGTGTAGACTTTCCAATTAGCGTCATCTGATAGACCTCGAAATAGAGACAGAGGGGGCATTTCACAGACCGCTGACTCCTCTTCTCCGGAGTCACTAGTGGACTCATCGTGGGTAAAGCGGTGACATTTCTTGGATGATTGCGATCGATGTGGGCGCTCTCTCAAAACACGCCTCCATTGACTCTCTTAACAGTGCGTGCCATTGGGTGAAAATGAAGTTGTGAGTGAATATCACGTTGGCCCTTTAATTGATTCTGAATGAGACGTGTCCCGCTGGAGCCGATCCAGCGAGGAGAGCGCATATGTCAGCCAGTGATGTATGACGGATAACAAGACACGTGGCTTGGCCCATAAGATTCCTGACACACATGGACAGTATGTAGCTTTCCAATATATATATATATATATATATATATACACACACACATTGATATATTGATATATTGATATATTGAGTTCTCATAGCTGTAGGCAAGATCTGAGAATCTCTAAAGATACACATTTTATTATTGCAATGTAATCATGTTTCAGAAGCGTAATGAATAAAATCATGCAGAAACAGGTCTCTCGGTGATCTCATTGACTTGGAATGGTGGCAACACATAGCAGGCTATTTAAATATCTCACAAAAGACAATTTTCACACACGACAGTCTCTAGAATTTACACAGCTTGATATGAGAGAAAAAAAAACCCAGAAGGGGGAAAGCACACTGTTGATGAGAGAGAGAGGTCAGAGCTAACAGGTATGACCTGACAGGAAGGCTACGGTAACTCAAATAACCGCTCTTTACAACCGTGGTGAGCAGAAAAGCATCTCGCAACACGTCACACCTCGAGGCGGATGAGCTCCAGCAGCAGAAGACCACATCGGCTCCCGCTCTAAGAACAGCCAAGAACAGGAAGACATCCAAGAACGACTGGACGGTTGAAGACTGGAAAAAGACCAGATGGTGATGACACTAGATATTATATATATTATTTCCAGTAGAATGGTCCCGAGGGATCTGAAATCTTTTCAACTACGTCTGAAGATACTTGTATCGTTCTGTAGCGTTCATCTCAACTTCAGGAAGAAAATAATGACATCGATGTAAAAAAAGGGGGATTACATTAAAAACAACCTCAGAAATGGGGTGGATGAAGGTGAGAAAGAGGAAGAAAGGGGAAAAGGAGAGCAGTAGACAGGGGGGGATTCTCTGTGTGTGTCTCTTTTTCACGTCATTACAACACTCAGAGATATTCCTCTCTCTCTCTCTCTCTCTCCCTGTATGTGTCTCTCTCAGGATCTCTCCATTCTGAGTATATCTGCTTCCCAATCTCACCCTCCCTCTTCTTTCTGCCTTGTTTCCCTTCTCTCTCTCTCTCTCTCTCTCTCTCTCTTGCTCACAGACACCATCCTTCACATCTGCTACACCACCCAGTATTTCATTTATTTACAGTTTCATATTCATATTTTCCCCTGTTACAATTTATCTATCTATCTATCTATCTATCTATGTTCCAATGAGCGGCATCGGCATCAGATGCTGAGACAGAGAAGGTTCTTTATTCATCTTAGACCTCTTCTTTTTAACACATGTGATGGGTATGTCTCCAGTTCATCTTGCAAAGAGAAAGAGAAAGCGAGAGTGAGAGAGAAAGAGAGAGAGAGAGAGAGAGAGAGAGAGAGAGAGATGGTGCACAGATTACATACTATCATCTGGCTAGCTGGCTAACTGAAGGGTCTTTCACGACATCTGGTGTGGGTTTTTTTTTTCACTATCCTAATTCTTAAACACTTCAGTTAGTGCTCTCAGAATTTTAAAATAGCTCTCACTCTATTGTTCTGTCTCTCCATCTTCTCTCTCTCTCTCTCTCTCTCTCTCCCCCTCTTCCTCGTGAGTACCAAATACAAGCTGCAAGCAGTCACGCAGCTGTTTCCATGGCAATATCTATCTCTGAGAAGGATTCGTTAACCCTTTCCGGGGTGGTTTCCTTTTTGCCCACACAGTCTTTGCATACAGACAAAGCAAAACAGCTCTCCTGCTATTTACAGCCAGCTGTTCCTTCTTCAAACAGCACACATTCCAGTAGCTTCTAATGCGTGCTGATACCAACGAAATTAAACCACATAAAATGACATCTCGCTGAGAGTGGTTTGATAACGCTATGATGTGAATTAACCTCCTGTGTGCGTGACAGAAGGTGTTTTGTTGTCAGGGTGTTAATATCAGACAGCCTAGGTCAACCACATTACTGGTATTCTGAAAGAGAGAGAGAGAGTGTATGTGTCTGATGGAGTCATAGCCCAAAGGATGGCTCTCCTGGTCCATGTGTGTGTGTGTGTGTGTGTGTGTAGATGAAGAGGGAGGTCAATTAGCAACTCCTTTAATCCATTCAACCAGCTCGTTTATGAGACAATCTCATCTGAAACGGTTCATCTGGAGATTTACGGCCCCGGTATATGAGGGAAAAAAAAGAGAAAAGGGAGAATTGCAGCTTCGTGATCACAGTCGCAGGTGACAGATCAAACTACTTTGACGTTCTCTTAAAATATAGTCGTTGTTATGTGAAGCTGGTGCACGGAGCAGAGTAAGATAGAAAGATCCGTTATTTCTGTAGACTGGACACAAAGCAATCACCTCCAATAACAACAATATAATCGACATTTGTGAGATCCACAGTCATGCACTGGGCACAACCAGACATAAACATCCTTTGTACTGGACTTTGTGGTGTACTGGAGTTATATTCTATTGTATATGAAATACGGAAAGAATCCACGCTTCACATCAGGCTGAGAGCATTATCACTCCGAAGTGGATTATTTTCATATAACATCACCACCCAAAGTCTTTTACTCCTCTCGAAATACACGATTCGCTAATCATTACAAGGAGACTCTGCACTTTTTTTTAAACCGTTTGTAGCTTTAACATTTAACATTTTGAACGTTCATGAGATAAGTCAGTTCCTGGTATCGCTTATATTATAGCAGCTATAAACAGTCGTCCCCTCCCCAGCATCTCTCTTTTTTCTCTCTGGTGAAGTTTATCGGACAAAAAAAAGCAGCTTGTCGAACATCTCTGGAGAGATCTGAAAATGGCTGTGCACCGACGCTCCCCATCCAACCTGATGGAGCTTGAGAGGTCCTGCAAAGAAGATTGGGAGAAACTGCCCAAAAATAGGAGTGCCGAGCCTGTAGCGTCATTCTCAAAAAGACTCGAGGCTGTAATTGGTGCCGAAGGTGCTTCAACAAAGTATTGAGCAAAGGCTGTGAATACTTATGTATTTTTAATAAATTTGCAAAGATTTCAAACAAACTTCTTTCACGTTGTCATTATGGGGTATAGTTTGTGGAATTTTGAGGAAAATAATGAATTTAATCCGTTTTGGAATAAGGCTGTAACATAACAAAACGTGGGAAAAGTGAAGCGCTGTGAATTCTTTCCGGATGCACGGTGTTATAACTCGGAATATTTGAGAGTGACAGCTGGAAATGTCTGATATTTACATTTCATTCTCTCACCTGTAGAATATCCACATCTAAACCAACGCCACACCCGGCCTTGTGACCGTGTCACCAGCAAGATGGTGGAATGAAGGCACTGAACATTCATCAGTTATACAACCATTGATTTCCACATCTCTCTCGCGCTCTCTCATACACACACACAGTGTTTCTCATTGTTTCGTTCTGTTTGTTTTTACAGTGTTATAATCTCTTCATTAGAAAGAAAGGAGCGACATAAATCAGGCTGGAAATAGGAGGAAATATGTGTAGTGTGTCAAAACCCAGAGTACGATAACAGCTCTTTAACAGCTTTTTAATGCATCCTCCAAGACTCTGGGTTAAATATAAAACTACCATCAAGATGATGCCTACAATACATGTTTTGGCCTTCTGGATCTTCTTATGACCTCTTCTACCCATTTACGAGGCTTATATTGGTTTGGGGATAAAAATAAGAAGAGTAAATTATATTAGAAGCAAAAATCAGCTGTTGTGCAACATCATCTTGCTTTGAGAAGCCTTTGTTGTAGCGATTTGTGGTTACCTCGTGGCTTTTCCTGAAGTGAAACCATCCAAAATCTTTCATGTTTATTTTTAAAATCACATGAAGACATACTTTGAAGACAACCAGGGAGCCATTTGCTGAAAATATGCCACACACACACACACACACACACACACACACTGGTATATCCATTAAAGATCTGTTTTTAAAAGCTCTATATCTGGGAGGTAATATTTTAGGTTTAGGTCTTCGTGATGGGTAAAAAAAGGTCTCAAAGACTATGCTATCCATCAACCATGTAATACTATTTATACCAAATAAGTCAAAGTGATCTAGTGATGCTCATCTCTTATGCAATATTTGTTGTTGGGGGGCTGGATGTGATTGTTTTTACATATTTTGTGCACGAACAAAGAATACC
This sequence comes from Ictalurus furcatus, assembly GCF_023375685.1. Taxonomy (NCBI): domain Eukaryota; kingdom Metazoa; phylum Chordata; class Actinopteri; order Siluriformes; family Ictaluridae; genus Ictalurus; species Ictalurus furcatus. The sequence continues at coordinate 24,211,393 of NC_071272.1, read as the reverse complement.
TATACCTCCGATGCTTCTTGTGTGCTCAGCATAGCAGCCAATTAGCACGCAAGGCCCCAGTCAGGTGACCATGAGGTGGTGAGTCATAGTGTGTCTGACTGGACAACAGGAAGGAAGCACAGTACTTCACCGGGAGACGAGTGCTAAAAGTGTACTCAGGGGATGTGTCTGGGAATGTGTCTGGACAGATTGTCCATTATTGTGTCTAGGACTCGTCCACACCACTTGTAGTTGTAGACCGGGAGACGTTGATTAATGATTAAGTACCTACTAACTTAGCAGTAGGTAATCCAGTGTTACCGTAATAGTTCTTCAGTAATTACTAATCACTTTAATAAACCACTGTATTGGTTAAAGTGTAAAGATTTAGTAAGTAATCTTAATTTACTATGTTGAAAAAACATACTGACCCTTTATCCAGTTTTGAATCACTGTTTATCTGTGTGTCATACACTGCCCTTACTTTGTCATTACAGAACCATTCCTGATTCCATCCATCCATCCATCCATCTTCTATACCGCTTATCCTTTTCAGGGTCACAGGGAACCTGGAGCCTATCCCAGGGAGCATGGGGCACAAGGCGGGGTACACCCTGGACAGGGTGCCAGTCCATCGCAGGGCACACTCACACACACACTCACACACCCATTCATACACTACGGACACTTTGGACACGCCAATCAGCCTACCACGCATGTCTTTGGACTGGGGGAGGAGACCGGAGTACCCGGTGGAAACCCCCGCAGCACGGGGAGAACATGCAAACTCCGCACACACAGGGCCACGGTGGGAATCGAACCCCCGACCCTGGAGGTGTGAGGCGAACGTGCTTGATTCCATTCATTATAGCTGTAATAACTTTGATAATGTTGGGTAACAAATTTAGAAAATTTTGGACCCCTGGTTCTGCTTTATGGACCCCACTTTGAGAACCACGGTTCCAAAGCGTCAGCATATTTTTTAACCAAAGACAACACCGTTTCACAAACAACGTGAAAAACCCACACTGAGCTGTACATCCTGTGAGATGTTAAAGCATTACTGCAATCCATTGAGAATTGTTCCACATCTCCACAGCAAGAAATCAGCCAGTTTCAGGTCTATATTTCTACACATAAAGCAATATATCAAGCAGGAAAGCCCAAAGGGAAGGTGAAAAGAAGAAAAAAAAAAAAACTTAATTAGCTTTCTCTAACAGGAATGAGTGGCGTTTCCAATAAGAGAATTTGCTGGCAATGAAGAAGAAAACATGGCTTAGCACTTCTAAAAGCATACGCTCGGTGTTTTTCTACAAGTCAGCATAGGAAAAATTTAACCTCCTGATGGCTTTAAGGTCTCAGAACATTTAAATGGCTCGACTTTTTTTTTTATTGCTTAGCTATATGGATAATATTGCAGCAGAAAAATGACCAACTGAGGATGTAGTACGAAAGCCTTTTATCTCACAGTTTTAAAATATACTGTTCTGTTAGATTTTTTCTATATCCTCCAGCTTAAAATATCTGATAATACAGTTTGGAGTTTATTACAAATTTGGAGACTGTACCATGACTGAACAAAAAAAATAAAAAAATAAATTAAAAAATTGGCACCTTTTTCTGTTTCCCCCTTTTAACCTTCCAAAAAATGGTTCAGCCAAATGAATGGTACAATCTTTATTTCATGCAGTATTCATCACTATCATAACTGCCATTCTAATTCATTAAGGTGGCTAATTGTAACTGGACAGCCGAGCTCTCACAGTAAAGCACATTAATGTAATGAGATGACCATAAAGATGCCTCTCACGGACAGTACGAGGTTGTACGGAGTGTGAGGAAGAGGTCGGGTGCTGAGTAGTAATTCAAAGGCCTTTTTTTTTTCCTTCACACCATCCCATTTGAAATACAAGTTCATCCATTTTTCATCCCAGGTGTGTCAACGTTCAAGGTGAAGGAACATCTAGAAATTTACCACATACGATATAAACGGTATCTCTGACCGAGTTTTAGTACATGACATTCAGTTTAATAAACTACGGGTGACAGGGTGCAGATGCTTCATAGTTTTATTATTATTATTATTATTATTGTTATTAGGGGACCAGGCACCAAAGATTCAGTGGCCTATTGTTATTCTACCTGTTCCCTTCTGGCTAGGGCATTTATGGCAGCCCATATAACTGTCTGGTAAAAAGTTGTGAAATTTGGCACACCGATTGGGGAGGTTCTAAGGAACGTTCTGACCAAATTTGCGCCAAATGCTGTCAACCCTGTAGTGCAAACATCGGGTCAAATTTGGGCCTAATTTGGAAGTACGTTTGTGATCATAACTTTTGAACCCTGTGTTCAAAATTTAAAAGCCAGGCATCCTTGGACTTCCTGTGTCGAGCTGAGTTCAACGCACATTCAACGCGCTAGGACATCAAATTTTCCACCATCCTGGATTTTGTCAAAAACTGTTTTGTCGCTACTCCTGCTTTTTATCCAATCATCCAATCATCCACTCATTGATTTTTGTCCAATCATCACCAACTTTATCAAAAGTATTTTGACTATTCTAAACGGTATGCCCGTAAAGGGCCAATGAATCTTACAGCAAAGCCGGCAAACAGGAAGTAAGGCTGTATCTCAGCAATATCTCTGTATCCTGGTAGGCATATTCAGGACCATGCCCCGAGGCTATGCAACAAATTTCGTGCCAATGTCACTTACTGGTCAAAAGTTACAATAACTTGATAACAAATGCTTACATCGAAATGCCATTTTTGCTACTCCTCCTAAAAACTTTGTCCAATCTTGATCAAATTTGGCTCGCAGCATGTTTAGACCTGTCTAAACAAAAATTAGCATAATATTATTAAAAAAAAAAGAACTCTGATATTGAAAAGCGTTCTCCCATAATGGACTGGCAAAAGTGTGAAACTACGAATCATTCTTAAATCCCTTTGCCTATAGTTCTGGCTCTATTAGGCCGCAATTGTACCACATCTGTGAATATGCTCAACGAGTCTCGGTGCTTGGCCCCTGAAAATGCTGCTTGCAGCTTTTATTATTATTATTATTATTATTATTATTATTACTGCATATTCATTAGCTGCCATTCTAATAGCAGTGTTGGTAAAAAGTACAAAACACACCGACTTGAGTAAAAATAAAAGTAGTGATCAAGAAAATGAAAGATCAAGAAAAAAAGTACGAGTAATCTGATTAAAAACTACTCGAGTAATTAGAAGCACTCGAGCGTCCTGCACAGAGCCCTGACCTCAACCCCACTAACACTGAACGAACACGAATCCCCACAGCCACGCCCCCAAATCTAGTGCAAAGCCTTCCCAGAAGAGTGGAGCGAGGAATGAGAATAAATAAATAATAAATCTGGAATGAGATGTTCAAAAGGAACATATGGGTGTGATGGTCAGGTGTTCATATACTTTTGGATGTATGGTGTAGTAGATAGAGAGATAAAATTCAAATCCAACAGGGGAAGAAACAGCCAAATTGTGTGTGTGTGTGTGTGTGTGTATATATATATATATATATATATAGGAACCATTAGGACCAGAGGTTTATATGTGGAACTATCCAGTAGGGAGACTCTGTGATATCCAAAGAGGAAAGCAGTTCTAATTTTGGCATGGACTTCCTTCATCTTTTCAGTATCTTCCTTAAAGAATTCTCCTGCTTCGCCCCAAATAGTCCTGCTATGTTAGGTGTTGATGTTGATGTTGTAAGTTGCACAGAATTATACTGTAATATTTCAGCTGTACCGGATTGGTTGAAGTTATTTATCAAACCATAATTTCCTCTTGTCCAACATCATTTAAATATAATTTCCCTTTTCTCAATCACTGAGTACTCAACCCTTCAAGGCTACCATATGGATAAAACTAATCAACAATTACACAGCTATCTATTTATGATGGTCACTCACGAGGAAGTTCCTTAGGCAACCCTTTGCTACGTAGTTTTATATGATTTTCCTGGAATTAGTTCTACATCCTGTACTCGCCTGCTCTGTATTAGTCACTGTGTAAATACAAACAAGTGAAGTCACAGTGGCTGATAGAATTTCATCTCACGGGGTGTTTATGCGTACGGAATAAAACAGGATGGGGTGTGCTGTTATAGGAAAATAATCCACAGCAGGGTGCTGTGATGAGGCATGACGTGAAGCAGAGGATCATTACCGTCCTGGAGTGGACTGTTTTACTATAACAGCACGTCTCGAAGTGTGTTATTCCTCTTAGGTCAACAATCACACATTTAAATCGATTAATTAATGGCACATCATGCTTTTTAATTATGTAGAGTTACATGTATTGTTATAGAATGTCTGTGAGACACACTAGTTCCTGTTCTCACTTGTGTTCCACTCTTAAAAAGAAAGGTTCTTCAATGGTTCTTCACAGCATCATGGGTTCTGCAAAGAACCTTCTTCTGGACAAGAACTATTTTTCATTGTATAGGGTTCTGGAGTTGAGCTATATGGTTGTTGTTGTTGTTTTTTTTTTTTTAGAGATTAAATAAGTTCTTTATGGTTCATTATAGGTTCTTCAGAGCAGTGTATTGGTTCTTCAAGGTATGATCTCTTAACAGGTTAGAGTGAACCCTATAAAGTTCTTTGTGGGACTGGAAAAGGTTCTCCTGGCATCACTCTGAAGAACCTTAATTTGGTTGTTTAAAGCACTAACTGAGGGTTTTTTAGAGAAGCTACGATAACATGGTGGCACTGCTGTGAAGAACTATTTCTGGGTTCTTTAAAGCACGAGTAAATAGATGCTTCTCTAAAGAACTTGAGAGTGAAAGGTTTTTTGTCCCACTTAAAAGGGTTCTCCTATGGCATCAGGCTGAAAATGTGTATTTTTACGAGTGTATAGCAGCTATAACCACCAGCCTTTCAGCGCTGACACTGGAGACTCCTTCCATAAATGCTAAGCAAACATCTGCTAACACAAAACTTCAACACATCACCGTTAAACACCGTTTTCTTCGCTAAGTAACAGCACGGTTTTTAAACTATTAAAGATCATGTGGCGCATCCACCGTACAAGTCCCTGTGAATGACCTGTTACTATAGAAACGGTAATGCAAATGGAATGTGATTTAAACCGGCTGTTTGAATCAAACGATTCTGACCAATCAGAATCGAGAAATCAGCAACACTGTGTTATAAAGAGTGTTTAACCGTAGGCAGGAAGGTGCTCTCGCGGCCTGAGCAGAATATAATGTACTGAACCCAGGACGTCCGACTGATTAAGACCTTAGCGAGCTATCGACACAACTGACAGCGCGCTGACATTCGTTATGGATCTGTTATTTTAATACTTTTTCCTATATGTGCTGCAATCTATCATGTCCACTTGGCTCAATGATGCACAGAATTCCCAAAACATTTATCAGCCTCACGTTATTATAGACCGAGCACGTGTTAAAGGGGAAGGAGAGAGTTTAATGAAGTGTGGCAGCTCCTCAATAACACCTGAATGGGACCTTATGTAAACTCATAGACGGGCGTCTCGGGTTATTCTGAGCTGGCTGCGCGCGCAATAATGCAATATCATAACTTAAGGATTACAGCATTATTGAAAAGTTGATGACTGTGTTGATTGTGATGATCACTGGGAATGTGAGCAACCATCTGATGACCTGGCTGCATGGGAATTCATGCACAAACTCTGAGTTACTGCTGTCCTGTGTGCTGAACAGACTTTTTAGTATAATTGCTCTCCGCAGTCCTGACCGCACCGAGCTTTCCTTGGTACTGAACAAGGACCTGTGTCTTTATCTCTAATCAATAGCATAGCGCTTTTAGCTTATTCCACTAAACTCCTCTGAGGTCTTTGAGTCACTAATAATAAGAATTACGGCTCAGGCAAATGCATTCATGTTTCATGCACTTAATGCACAGGAATAGATTTTATATAAATAATTTAAGGCCAGCGGGTAGCACGGTCACCTCTGAGCTCCGGAGTTCGAGTAACCTTTTCTGTTTGGAGTTTCACATGTTCTCACCATGTCCGTGTGGGAAAAATATGCCAGGAGGTGGCTATGCTAAATTACCCCTAGGTGTGAATGTGTTTGTTCTGGATGGACTGGTGCCCCATCCAGGCTGTATTCCAACCTCACTCTTCCCGGGATTCACCAAGACCAGGACCAGGAGATGAAAATGAATGAATTTAAGTCCATGTAGACATGGCCTACTTATGAAAGAAATTCATTGTGACTAACACTGATTTAAAAAAAAAAAAAAAACCTCTCTAATGGTTTTACTGCTTCGGTGCACTTCGGTGGACTTGGGTGGGTATTCATTCATACACACTCCATACTGGTGCTTTACAAGACAGTAAACAAATCATGTATGGTCACTGGATATGAGCAAGCAAATATGGCTCATAATAAAAGCAAATAATCTCACAAAGCGCCGCTTTAGGACGGATACCTTTCTGCGATGGAGAACGCTCCAGGAGAAGCAGCACAGGAGCCAGAACATCGAAGAAGCTTTGAGAAAATGTTGCAAACAAACATTCGCCATTTGGCCCCGCTGTCCTGCTTTAGCTGCTATAAAATGTGCCGAGGCCTTCTGCATCAGCGGTCGCAGCGTTGCCTAGCAACTGGACGGCACAGAGATCTCTGCAGAAACCCTCATCTTATGCTGAAAGGAAAAAAAAAAAAAAACACCAAACAAACAAACACAAAAACAAACATTCACTTCTTATCTTTGCGTTTGCTTGTGCATTTGATGAAATGAATATTTTTGAAATGAAATGAATTGACCATATCGACCTGAACATTAGGCCAGTGTTGATCATGCGCTGCTTTAAAGTCTGCCTGTGTAAAATATAACACGCTGGCATGCACTCGTGCTGGAAACACATCCACCTTCTCCTCCTTACTACATGTGCATGGTGTGTCCTTGTGGTGAAGTCTGTGGCCGGTGTGAAAACCTCTCCAGGATACACCCGGCGCATTTTAATGGGTTGCAGGGTGACTCGAGCAGCGCGCGCAGCATCCATTCCCCAGTGATACAGCGTGCGCAAATACTACTTTCCATCTTTGGGCTTTTTTATTTATTTCTTTTCCTGACAAACCTTACAATCTTTACTCACTGATCACACCGAGAGAGAGAGAGAGAGAGAGAGAGAGAGAGAAACAAAGCAAAACAAAACATGATGTCGATTTTTCTCCAATCCAGCCATCTAAGCGTAATCCTGGGTACTATTTTCCGCTCTTGATTTCCTTTCTTTTTTTTTTTCCTTTCCCCCCCCCCCCCCCCCTCTTTCTCTCTCTCCATGTCGGCTCGTGGAGGCGTTCTTCAAGCTGAAGTGTGTCATCGTGTGTCGGCCGCCGTTTCTCCCCGAACATGCTGGGCTCCTCAACACACACATAACGCACCGAGGATCGGCGTCGCGCCGCGTTTCCAGCAGGACGCGTTTCCAAACCTGGACTATTTTACGCGTTTTTTATTCTGATCGAGTTCACAAGACGCCGTTTTTCCCCCCCTTTCTACAAGGGTTTGCTTTCTTCAACTTCATAAAAGGGGGTAACCACAGACTACTAGACGCTCTGACGTCCGCATCCCAGATTTTTAATGTGCATATTGTTTTGCTTTTCTCCAGCAGTCGGAGAAACGAACCTCGTCCCTCCAGCAGCCGTTACGCGGGGATGCTTGTGTAGATTTCCGTGGGGTTTATTATTTTTTTGGTTTATTTGTTTGTTTGTTTGTTTGTTTTATCCACCGCACCCCCTAAATCTCCCAACATCTTTTCGAGCCGAAGGAGGAAAAGACAACATCCTTAAAGCATCCTAGTGTGGAGCAGATCCCCGGAACCATGGCTCGTCCGCAGATTCGGACCGGGATTTAATTCATCTGAGTGACACGAAGACGCCACTTTTCTGTCTTTCTTTCTTTCATTTATTCTTTCTCTCGTTTTTTCCCCCCCTTTTCTTTTTATTTTTCGCTTTTTCCCCCCCGGTAGACCCTTTTTTCGTTACTTCTGAATTAAAGTGAAATGTAATCATGATGTGTGATGTGCTGTTGGTCGAGCTGCTCTGTGATCTGTACGGATTTCCATAACCGGGGAAAACACCTTGGGACCAATTACGAGCTTTTTAAATACCCCACTTCTCTGCTCTTTTTTTTTTATTGCAGAGCAATCACACATGTGATCCAGTGGGTTTGATTTGAGCGATTGATTTGGCCCGTTTTATTCCCCTTTCCGTTCCCTGTGTTGGATTTTTTTTTTTTGTTCTAATCTTTGATCGTTTTGGACCACGGGCGGTTGGATTACTGAAGGTGTACATATATATAAACGGATTTGTGGAAATGTTGGGTCCTCACCAAGAAACAATATGTGGAATTGTCTCTGCTCTGACAGTGTTGTCGTCTGTCTGCTTTGTACAATGGTAAGGAAAAAATTGATGAGTGATCTGAGATTATTTTTTGAAGGCGCAGGGTTTGGGATGAATTGCGCCAGGCTGCTTATTGCTATTGGCCATCACTGATCATTCACTGATAGGGGCTACTGTAGTGAATACTTGTCCATCCAATGGCATAAATACTTGAGGTGTGTGTGTGTGTGTGTGTGTGTGTGTCAGTGAGTGCGCGGGCAACATGCGCGTGTCCGTCTCCAGACGCGTACATTATCGATAACACTGGCACCATATCATTAAAAAAAATAAATAATTATATATGTATATGAGTTTTATTCCTGTATAGCTTATGCCTGCACGTATGCTCTGTACACATACACGTCTGCTCGGCCTAAAGCGACGTGACACTGAGACTAGCGCAGTCTCCAGCCTTTGACGTGAACGTGCGTCTAAATGCACAACACGTCTCTCTCTCTCTCTCTCTCTCTCTCTCTCTCTCTCTCTATTTCATTCTTAAATCAAAAGACCTATATCTATCATTTTGCCGCAGACATATCTGATCAATGCGTTTATATCTCAGTCCAAACCCCCCCCCCCCCCACCCCTAGACTATACTAGCTACCATCATGCCTTCTGATTATTAGTACAGGTTCATCATGGCTTGGTGAAAGTAAAAAAAAATAATAATAATAAAAAAAAAATCAAAACACGAAAGTAGATCAGATGTAAATCTTCTTTCGTGCTGTTCGGATGCTCACCTGGTTCTTTGGTGCTGATATCTGTGCCACCTGTAAGCGTACATGATAAGCAGTTCATCAATAATTACACGCTCATTATATGTCAGAAAGGACAGAGATGCTAACAAGTGGACTCCATAACTGCATACGGTTATTAGAGCCAGGACATCTTAGACAGCACAGGCCCCAAACCGAGCATCTTCTACTGTTGACGTTTGGTCTCACAGCTCTGCACGCAATGGGTTTCCAGAACGAATCGACTGAATCCGTGGTGCTGCATTTCCAACATCATATTAGGCATGAAATGGTGACTGGATATATGATATATTGGGTCTGGCTTTAGCATTTGCTCGGCAGTGTTGCTGTTTGGACTTTCACCCTTCAGCAAACTGTAACGAAATCATATCAGAATCAATTTTCTAGCTACTAGACCAAAGTGATTCTGATTTAAACTGGACTAAATGCAAGGCCGTGTTGCAGCGTTGGTTTTCAGGCTCCTTACAGACGAATGTCTCCGCAATCATGACAAAAACTGAGCAAATGAGCATACAGTATGTATTCACACGAGATTGTGTTGTTTAAAGTGCTAAGTGATGTAGACATCGTCATCGTCACGCGGTACACCTTGATACAAGTTCTGATGACTGGTGAAATGTAGTCTACAATATTCTATTACGGTGTCAGTCGTTTAATTTATGTCTTATACTGTCACTAATATTACTGAACACATCACTGCATGAAACTGATCAATATAAGTGCATGTGTATGAAACATTATCCTCAACAGCAGGGGTGGAAAAAGTACCAGGAACCCGTTCTTCAGGATAACTACGGGTAGTGTGTCAAAATCGCTCGTCGATCCTGCGTGACTAGCTCGCTCGCTAAGCAATCAGTCATAAGGAAAATATCCTGCTAACTCACACAAAACCTAGATTTTGGCTTGCTGGTTAGCTAATGTTAGCAAAACCGTTCTGGAGTAGCTAATTTAACAAGCCAATTTACAAAACCTAACTAGCTTGCTAATTCAACAAGCTAATGTAAAAAAAAAGCAAAAAAAACAACAACAACAACCTGTAACTAGCTAGCTAATTTACTGAGATGAATTACAACACATGACTAGCTAATTTAGCAAACTCATCCTTTATGAATCAGTATCTCCAACAAAGACAACATCTTATTGATAAAAAAAAAAATAATAGAATAGGATAAAAAAAATATGAGAAAAAATATACACTACATAAACATCTCATGGTGTTTGAGATTTGTAACACGTAGTTTGAAGGATAAAATGAAAACGTAAAACGTATTTTCTTTTCTCTTGGAAATTGACTTGAGTAAGAACACAAGCATTCACTTCCAAGAATACTTGAGTGTTACAGCACTTAAGCACAGTAATGAAGTTTTCCACCCCTGCTCGCAGGTTTTCTCCAAAAGTGTAAATAATGTCCCTAGCTATCTATAATGAAGCAATTCTGCTCGTTCGTCACGGTGCTATGTTTTAATAACTGTAACTGTCTGCCCTTAGCAATTCTGCTGCATCTGGAATATCTGTGGCCAAATCGACAGTGGACAAACTGTTGAGGGGGTATGACATCCGTCTCCGGCCGGATTTTGGAGGTACGTCCATCCTCTACCCCCTTCCCCTCCTTTTCCAGTTCTGTTCCTCTTCACGTGTGAAGTAAAGTGAAAGAGTTCCTCCGTCAAAACGCTTCAAATTCTGCATTCGGCGTCTGCTTCTAAACAATTCAGCCAAATGAATAGCTCTTGCCATTCCGAAGCTCGCGCACAGATCACAGTGAAGTAGTAAAAATATTAAAAGTACTGGGAGGAAGTTATTAACATTGTTGGAGGTATTGCTGGATTCATACCCGCTGCAGAACCTAATTTCAGGCTTAGGAGGTAGATGATCCAGACAGCGAGGAACATCTGAAACAAAGGGAATATTTTTCATTTCTGATTACATTTACCCGTCGCTTTTGTCTTTGGGGAAAAAAAAAAAAAGGAAAAAAAAGAGAAAAGAAGCAGAAACAGCAGCAGAAGGACTTCTAAAGGCTGAGCACACTGTTTCAGCTGCCTATGATTCATAGTTATGCACACGTTCACAATTTTAAAGAACCCCAGGGATGCTTCTTCATCCACAAAACACAAAATAACTTTGCCTCACCCACAAAAAAATGCTTTGTTTGAAGGACGATGTGTCCAACCATTCATCACAGGTCTCGGTTTTGTCCCCTGACATTGCGAAGAGGCCGTAAATTCACCGCTGGAGGTGCTTTTTCTTTCCGTCGTTCAACCCACCCTCAGCAAATTAGCTTGTATTTCAACAAAGGAGCAAATCTTTGCAAAGCACGCAACAGAATCGAATTCTCTAGGGCTCCGAGGAAGCTGACGTTATCCATCCATCCATCCATCCATCCATCCATCCATCCGTTCCTTCTTTCGTGCATTACCACCGTTTGTCTCCACTGAATGTACACCGACGTTATTGGAGAAAATACACTTATGATAAGTTTTCTTCATTGAACACGTGGAGGGTATTTCAGGACATGACTTCACGTTGTACTTGCAGTGAGCGGTCTAATAAGCTAGCGATAATAATAACATCTGCTAACTTTAAACAACTGGGTTGAGTTTCGTTATTGATGAACATCCTGAATCTCAGACTACGTGAAGAACTGTACTGTAAATCACACCTCGCCCGAGAAAGTCTGTCTGCTTATCTGTGTATATGATTTAAAACCTGGGTTCCAGATGAAGCAGCGTATCCCAGTCCTGTGACGGGTACAAGAACACACAACCTGTCATTTTCCACACAAAATCTCACACACACACACACACACACACACACACACCAAAAAACAAACATTTTCCCAACAGCGGACTGTTGAACAAAAGAACAGACTGTGGAGCAGAACAGAAGGGAACGTGTGTGCAGAGAGAGAGTGAGTGTTTGTGTTAGTGTATGTGTGTGTGTGTGTGCGCACGTGTATGTGTGTAGTTGTCCTGCTTGCTTCTCCCCTCTCTTCGGCCATTATCCAGGACTAAGCCGCTAAAACAGTGAGCGGTCGTTGCGTCCGCGTTCAGACGACTCGCGACCTCATTACACTCGGTATAAACTAATTATTAAAACTACACGGCCTATATTCATCTACATTTAACAGTAACGGAGAACGTGGCGAAGTAAAAGTACGTTTCTGTGATTAAAAATGAACACGAGGAAGCGTATAAATACCGTATGGCCAATTAAACCTACTCTTAAAAGGACATTTTATTTCAAAAAGTTACTAACGAATATAAATATAGCGCGTCACGACGCACCGCTGCACTCCTAGTTGTATGTTCCGTAAGTAATCGATGTTTTTATTCTTGTAGATGTTACATCACTTATTTCCTTCTACAGAATCACACCGGGTTTATTCGCACCGGTTCATTTAACGCATTCATTCCATGCCTTCTTGGTGCTTCATACAACGTTCGATGTCGATGTACGTGTGTTTGGAAAGGCAGGGGTATACGGGAAAACCCAGCTGCTTGGTGCAAGCCAAAGGCCTGCGTCACATTCTTCATGATCAGAGCTAAACTCCCCTTACACAACCGCTGACTGCTGAGCTTTTAGAAGAACTCGTTTTAATCTACGTTAGCTTTAGGTTCCTTTTACAAAGTAAGAACGCTAACGCTGTTAATCTAGACCAGTTCTCAAGACCAGTTCCCAAGCTTCCGTGTCATTTGAACCCCTTCGGCATAAATTATTTGCTTTCAGTACCCCCTGCGATTTCAGGCAGGATAACGTTAAGCGAAGCGTTCGCTCCTTGCTTGTTTTGACTCGTCAGCTTTTGCTGTTGTTGTTCGGCTACGTGACTTTACCTTGAAACGTCCGAGCGGTTTTTGTGGTCTGTTTTTTTTTCTCTTCATGATCTATTTTCAAGAAAGCTGCTCCAAACATATCGCACCACACACTTGGAGGCGGGTTTGGCCTCCGTCAGTATCCAAGGACGTGAATGTGACATTTGAAAAACGTCTCGCTGTACTTACAGAACGTTTGTTTCGTGCTTGGGTGTTCCTGTCTTTTTTTTTTTTTTGAGAGTTGTAAAGATGATGACGTTTTTAGCCACGAAGATGAATTAGCCTGCTAACACAGACATTTCTGTTTAACTCTCGTGTACTAAGAGTGACTATTACTTGACACGGTCAATCAACTTCTCTTCACGTTTTACTTCTGGAGGTTGTTATAAAATGTTCGGATATTCATTGTTTTCATTCATTTAGTTCAAACCTGGTTGGAAAACCCAACACCTAGACCAAGATCTAGTGTACTCCGTTGCTCTGCGATTAGCATCGCCCCGAATGCAAAGAGTTATATTATAGGCAGTGGTGGCTGACCCTGAACCGTGGCTGACCCTGCGCTCTGACCCTGAGTTCTGACTCCTAACAAGCTGGGATATGCGAAGAAAAGAATTTCACCGTGCTGTAATGCATATGTGACCGATAAAGTCTCCTTCTATTAACTACAGCGGCATATGAAGTTATGAGGTACTTTTAAAGCTAATTGGTGATACGTTAAGGTTCTGCCTAAGAAAAGCCGGACTAATGTTTGATCAGACTTGTACCCAGCTTCAGATAATCACAGTACTGTCCAGGGATCTTTTGATATCTTGCTATTATAGCTGATGGAGTGTCTTTCTCAGGATCTACCAGCATTAATGCACAGCCTGAGTCAGGCTGAACAGCCCATGCATAAATCACACGCAACAGGTCAAGAATGTTAGCAGCAGCTAATCAGGATTTAATTAGCCGGTTTGGTCATTCTGAATGAGCTTGGTTATGTAGATGGTGAAATACACAGAGCGAACTTTGACCTCTGCGTTCAGAACGAAGGGCTGCGGGACTATCGCTGCAACCCTTTTTGTTCCTATAAAGAAAAATCAAAACGATGGAACATCAGACGTGTTGTGTGAGAAGGAAACGGGCGTGGCAACAGAAATCAAAGACAGCAGATCTGTCCTTTTGATTCGAATGTTTTGAGACGTTTTTCTACTTTTATTACAATAAACCAAATGTTACAGATGATAGATTGTTAAACCTAGACATTTCTAGACATTTTCTAGACTGTCTTATTATTTTTATTGACAGATTAATTCTGCTCGTTTAAGCGTTTCTTTCTAGAAAGAAGTGAAATGATCTACCAGTTTAAAGCTTGAAATTAGTATAAATGACTAGAAATAGGTTTAATAATCGTGTATTTGGTTTATTGTAATCTTACCGTATATTATTATTAAACACTACAAAAATATCAAGAAATTCAAGTTATTTAAGTCCTGTATTAAGACATCGTTCTTTACAGAGTGATGGAGAATAAGTAACACCAAAAATAATAAACACATAATCACTACGATGTTGAAGCTGTCTTTAAAAGAAAAAAAGAACCCTTTTTCTTTGCTGATAAAGATACTGAAACCTCGAGTATCAGCCGATACCGAGACCCGTCCGATATGGGTTTCTTTAAAAAAAACTTCTAAGCCTTGCGAGGTCTAATAAAATCAATCCTAACAAAAGTAAAAACCAGTCAAGTCTCTTGACTGTTTCAAGTTCCAAAAAAAAAGTACTTTTCCAAATCCCCTGCAGGTCTTTGCCATTTGTTACATGATCCGATCCAAATCTGATATGTTTTCAATGATTTCCGATCCACGTCGGTTTCGACCCGATAACAGTGCTGGGTATCGGATCTCCAATAAACACTCAGACGTACCGTTTCCAGGCAGCTTTACGTCACATTAGCGGTATACTGTATACCAAGAAGCTGATCTGAAATATTTACATACTGTTTGTATAGTATACGCAATCTTATCCACAGCACTCATCCACCATTCACAAAGATAGCCTAAATCTGGAGTATACACGCTTCAAGAGCTGACATGCACTGCAGATTATACTCGACTACAAAAGCTGGCACCATACTGCATTATCTTAAAAAAATCAAAAGCTGGGATATAAAAGCTGAAAATCGTTATAGCTAGCATAAAGCTGCGAAATACGAAATCGGACGTCGGCTGTAACGGGAGTGATGCAGTGTCGCTGACCCGGACCCTTTTATACCCTTCTAAAGCGATGATGTCCTTCCCGATCTGCTAATCCCTTACATCCGATCTGGGTCTCTTGCCGGGAAATCCTAAACGTGTAGTAGACAGAGAGGGGGACAGAGAAAGACACACACACACACACACACACACACACACACACACATACATATATATATACACGATACAAAAATTACTATTGTACAGTGCTGGGTCTTTATTCAGTTTCGTACCACCCATTATCAATGGCAACAGCTTTTCTCCACAAAGTTATAAGTCATGTTCTACATACTGTCAATTAATTGGAAATTAAACTCTGGAGGGATTCGATTTAAATAAGAAAACTTTTTAATATTCAACGATGCTTGTTTTAGTTCATTCAGAATAAAAGAAGCTCCCAGTGTCTTTAGGTTCTGTGTAATACCGTTGGGAGAGATTAAGATCTTTACTGGAAGATATTAACAGCGTTGTTATTAATTTATTACTAATTTATAAAATGCAGAAGTACAGGATTTAGGATATCTATAATATCTCAGGCTTGAATCGTCGGTTAATCGTCACGGAGCAAATACCGTTTGGGTTCAGACCTCAAAACACTTCATACAAACAATAACGTATTCAAAACGTGGGGGATTATTATTACTTCTCTGAAATTCTGCATTTTAATAAACTATATTAGACCTGTTTGTGTGTGTGTGTGTGTGTGTGATCTTCATAGGGTCTGACATAATTGCCTTGTACACCCTACTACATGTACAACTTTAATATTCAGCTACAGTAAAAACGTATAATTTAAAAAAAAAAAAAAAAAAAAAAAAAAAAACAGAGCCGAGTTTAACACGTAAAAGTTCTTTTCTGTCTTTCTGGAGTAAGAAACGTATATTGAACCTACATTCACAAGAAGAATAAGGAAAAAGCCATTACTGATTGGTATTACGCAAAACTTGAGACTGAGGTGGACATCTCGTTTCAAAATGAAGTGACAGTAGAGAGGGCCTTCGCTTCTCCGTACCAATAATTCCTCACGTACGTTCTCGCTCTTCACTCAGTTTTCCCAAACTCGGCCATACAGCATTTTCAGACTGATAGCCGATAATACGTGTATGTGATGATATGAACCACACACACACACATACAGTGAGAGAGAGTGAGAGAGAGAGAGAGAGAGAGAAAGGGAGAGAGAGAGAGAGTATTATATATACATAGTCGTGCATTTCAGTAGGTGTTGATGGTGGGACAGAATTCAACTCAAATCAATTAATTGAGTTAACGTTGCTTAGAGTTAGCATATTTTGCCGAGCGTACCGGAGGAGTCTCTTCTGATTCTGCATTTCTTTTCAAGGAGCTCGTCTAGTCCGTATCCATGTCGTGCTGAGGCACTAGTATAAGGCTTTGCTCGGTGCACCGGGCCGACGGTCACCGCACAGCAGTTTGAGAAATGAGTTGGCCAAAGCGCATTTGTGTGACATTCAGCCAAAGATGAGATTACAGTGTATACAGGAATACATCTTGTGTTTAGCTGAATATATGGCCAGTGACATCATTTTGGTTCGTGTTGCCTCTGTACACCACCACGATGGATTTGAAATGAAGCAATCATGATGTTAATGAAGTGTAGACTTTCAGCTTTAATTAACAGAAATATTGCATTAACATTTTTGGGAATTACAGCCATTTTTACATTTTTTTTTTTTCACAGAGTCCCTACATTTTCACAGGGGCAAAAGTAATTGGACAATTGACTGATAAGCAGTTCAGTGGCCAGGTTGTGGCTTGTTTCCTCGTTATTTCACGACAGATTAAGGAGATAAAAGATCTTTTCGTTTGCGTTTGTTAGCTGTTCATGGGAACTCTCAATATGCGGTCCAGAGAGGTGTCGATGCAAGTGAAGGAGGTCATCATTAGGCTGAAAAAAAACTCCCCAAAACAGACCTATCTACGATCAAGTCTACGCTCCACCACTTTGATTGGATGAGAGGCGTTCCAAGTGCACTGAAATTTAGTATAACAGCACTGGGACAGACATTTCACTCCGCTTGTCAATTCTAGCAATACCTCATTACACCGAAACCGTTACTACACGTATAACGGGCTGTCAGTCAGTCTGTGCGTTGGCATGGCGACACGTAACACGCTATCCGGCCGTGCTTTCTTTGGGATCTATTTCCATTGACCGAGTAAAAAAAATAAACAAACTGTTTGGTCACATTGTGTCTGTTACATAATGCGAGTTACTCGGTATTAATTTCTTGTTTACAGAACAGTCGTATAAAAGCAATATCGCGCTCAGCATCTGCGCCCTGCTGATATTTAGTACAACAGCACTCTTGCTTGTGCAATATTGCTTCATTGTGAAACAAATCATGGGCGTCGCAATAAATATTCAGCGGACGAGAGCGTAGAGAAGCTAAAGCAGCTCTTCTGGAAGTTAACCTGGCAGAAGCGACGGTTTATTAGAGCGAGCTAGTCAGTGGCGATGCTTCCAGTCGCTAAGCACGGGACAGCTTTCTCTAGGGTGAATTTGCGAAAGAGAGCCGAACTGCGTTATTTGTGCTAAAAAAAAAAAAAAATGTTACGGATATCATCTCGCGTGCCACAGGAACAGCTCTCAGGTGATTCGCTGCTAGAGTTAATCCTTTAAAATGAAGTAAATGTGAATCGTTCTGTACGCTTCTATCGTCTTTGCTCACAGTTAATATTTTAAATGTTTTACGGATGATAGTTTGGCGAAGAGTGAGCGCCCCTCAGGCAATCCGATATAGTTTGATAGGCGTTAATGCAAACAGAACAGCGTGGAGATTTCAGACATAATCTAGCAGGGTGTGGCATCCTCCGCTTCCTACAGTTCGGTGCTCGGCGACTGGAGAAAACACTCTGCGTAGGCGTCGAAGAGAAAACAAACCGAGTCTTTATATAACTCGAATTTGGCAGAAGAGATCGAGAAATCCCTTTTCCAGAAACGTTTCCAAAGGCACGCCAATGTGTAATGGTCCAAAAGCTCACATCCAGCTTCGGTTGGATTTCAGGACGTAATCCCAATCCGTGCTCAGTAGTAGCCTGAAAATAAGTGTTCTACGTCTGTCTGCATTGCGTTCAGGGCCAATTCCGTGCACTCTTATTATTTCAATTTGTTTGTCTGCTAGCTCAGGAAACCATTCGGCGTGAAATGTAGAGAGAAAGCGTGCAGCATTTGAGCCATAAGTACCCTCTGGTAGGGTAATAACATGCACATTGTCCCTGCGGCTTCGGTTCTTCAGCTCTTGCATCATTTTAGCCTGGCTCTGCTGGGAAATCTCTTTTGCTCGCTGGATTCTAGTTTGTAAATTATTGCAATTGTACAGTAGTTTAGTTTGTTCAGGTTGTTGGAAGACTGTAACATCTCCAGCTGAATGAAGTCAAACGTACGTACAGGGAACGGCTGTTGCTACTTATAGCAGCTAGCTAATTTTTAACGGAAAGTATTATTTGAGCTGAGAGAAACGTCAGGTGGATTGTAGCGGCAGCCATTTAAGCATCTAAGCAGCCATCTTGCTTCAGGTTATAGGGGGAAAAAAATCCTGTAAAACACCTGTAATCTGTGCCAGTAGAAATGCGTTCAAGTGATTCATTGCGTTGAAATATTACACCAAATAATCTTCAGGCAAAATGGATGCTTCCTGTTGTGTCACAAATAATTTCCCAGGTGGTAAGCAAACATAGACATAAACTGTGAATAAATAAATAAATAAATAATCCGTTAATTAACTGTTTAGAAACACGGACAATTATGATTATTTTACATTTTATTTCTATTTGTAATATAGTTATTGTTTTTATTCATCATTAATACAACATGTTTCTTTAAAATATGTTGTCAGCGTTGATATTTTTCTTGAAATCAAAGTCGACGTTTTGTGGCTTTTAGTAAGAATACGTTCCTCTAAAGGTTCCTCTAAAGGTTACCTACAAGCTAATGCGCTCCAAAACAATGACAAAATTCACATTTAGAAGATGTACGCATTCAAAATGTACAGTCTCTCTCTCTCTCTCTCTCTCTCTCTCTCTCTCTCTCTCTCTCTCTACCGCCGATACGGATCAACAATTTTGATGACGTCATTCGGCACTTCAGCTTCTTATCAGATTTCCGTCCAATCAAATGCTTTCGAGAATCTGAAGTGTCCCGCCCCTAACGTTATAAAAACCCACAGTACTAACTGTCATGTACGGATTAGTCCAGGCTTTGAGGTAAATCAAACGCTATTGGCTATTTAAAAAAGGGGAGGAGCTATTGACCACTCGATATGCCCCGCCCTGACTTCCTGTTTCATCGGAAATCACGTCAACACATCGAATAACGCTACGTGTTTCAAGGCGCTTCACGGGGACTTTAAATACATTTTAGGTGACTTTTAATATTTGAGATTTTTGCAGAAAGGTCGATTTGATGTATATTATGCCTTGTATGATGTTTTGCACGGAATTTACTGTATTTCTAAATAATAATAATAATAATAATAACTTTAATCAAATAGATATACGTTAGACGGATCACCACAAAACACACACAGTTGACTAAACTCGAGCGGAA